>NC_053027.1:545394928-545685753 GCF_003073215.2 Triticum urartu
GGGAGTTGATATGTCTCCAATATATCTACTTTTCCAAACACTTTTGCCCTTGTTTTGGACTCTAACTTGTATGATTTGAATGGAACTAACCCGGACTGACGCTGTTTTCAGCAGAATTGCCATGACGTTGTTTTATGTGCAGAAAACAAAAGTTCTCGGAATGACCTGAAACTCCATGGGATATCTTACAATAAATAATAAAAAATCCTCGCCAAAGATGAAGACCAGGGGGCCCACACCCTTCTCACGAGGGTGGGCCCCCCTAGGGCGCGTGCCCTACCTCCTGGAGACCCCCCGAATCCAACTCTATACAACTGCTTTCGGGGAGAAAAAAAATAAAGGAGAAGAAATCATCGCGTTTTACGATACGGAGCTGCCGCCAAGCCCTAAAACCTCTCAGGAGTGCTGATTTGGAGTCCGTTCGGGGCTCCGGAGAGGGGGATTTGTCACCATCGTCATCATCAACCATCCTCCATCACCAATTTCATGATGCTCACCGCCATGCGTGAGTAATCCCATCATAGGCTTGCTGGATGGTGATGGGTTGGATGAGATTCACCATGTAATCGAGTTAGTTTTGTTAGGGTTTGATTCCTAGTATCCACTATGTTCTACGATTAATGTTGATATAACTTTGGTATGCTTAATGCTTATCACTAGGGCCCGAGTGCCATGATTTCAGATCTGAACCTATTATGTTTTCATCAATATATGAGAGTTCTAGATCCTATCTTGCAAGTCTATAGTCACCTATTATGTGTTATGATCCGTTAACCCCCAAGTGACAATAATCGGGATACTTACCGGTGATGACCATAGTTTGAGGAGTTCATGTATTCACTATGTGCTAATGCTTTGTTCCGGTTCTCTATTAAAAGAAGGCCTTAATATCCTTAGTTTCCATTAGGATCTCGCTGCCACGGGAGGGTAGGACAAAATATGGCATGCAAGTTCTTTTCCATAAGCAGCTATGACTATATTCGGAATACATGCCTACATTACATTGACGAATTGGAGCTAGTTATGTGTCACCCTATGTTATGATTGTTACATGATGAATTGCATCTAGCATAATTATCCATCATTGATCCAATCCCTATGAGCTTTCCATATACTGGTTTACGCTTATTTACTTTCCCGTTGCTATTGTTACAATCACTACAAAAATACCAAAAATATTACTTTGCTTTCATTACTCTTTTGTTACCGTTACCATCACTATCATATTACTTTGCTACTAAACACTTTGCTGCAGATATTAAGTTTCCAGGTGTGGTTGAATTGACAACTCAGCTGCTAATACATGAGAATATTCTTTGGCTCCCCTTGTGTCGAATCAATAAATTTGGGTTGAATACCCCCCCATCCCGGCGAGGCCGAGCCAAGAACGAGCCATGGCATGCCGCGGCGTCGCATGCGGAGGCGAGTCCGTAACATGACTTGCCCCCGCACGGCACCGCACCGCACCGAGGTGCACAGTTGTACTGACACATCTTCCTTGTATGGACTTGCCCCCATTATCTATCTTTAGGGGTGTGTGGGTGCGTGTGGGGGGAAACAGAATAACCACACTCCGCCTGTCAAATGAGCGCCCTGCCGCGTTAGCGTGAGGCCGAGCCGGGGGGAGGGGGTCAGAACGCCCCCCCCCCCCCCCCCCGGGGGGGGGGGGGAGCCAGTAACGAGCCATAGCAGGCGACGACGCGGCGTGCGGCGGCATCCCATGTGGAGGCGAGTCCGTAACATGACTTGCCCCCGCACCGCACCGAGGGGCATAGTTGTACTGACACATCTTCCTTGTATGAACTTACCCCATTATCTATCTTTAGGGGTGTGCGGGTGCGTGGGGGGGGGGGGACAGAATAACCGCACCGCGCCTATCAAACGAGCGCACTGCCGCGTTGGCGCGAGGGCGAGCGGAGGCGAGTCCGTAACATGACTTGCGCCCGCAACGCACCGCACCGCACCGAGGGGCATAGTTGTACTTACACATCTTCCTTCTATGGACCTGCCCCCATTATCTATCTTTAGGGGTGTGTGGGATCGTGTGTGGGAAACAGAATAACAGCATTGCGCCTGTCAAACGAGCGCACTTCCGTGCTAGCGCGAGGCCGAGCCGGGGGGAGGGTTCGGGACCCCCCTCCCCCATCCTGGCGAGGCCGAGCCAGGAACGAGCCATAGCAGGCGACGGCGCGGCATGTTGCGGCGTCGCATACGGAGGCGAGTCCGTAACATGACTTGCCCCCGCACCGCACCGCACCCCTCCGAGGGGCATATTTGTACTGACACATCTTCCTTGTATGGACATGCCCCCATTATCTATCTTTAGGTGTGTGTGGGCGCGTGTGGGAGGGAAACAGAATAACCGTACTCTGCCTATCAAATGAGTGCATTGCCGCGTTAGCACGAGGCCGAGCCCTCCCCCATCCCGGCGAGGCCGAGCCAGGAACGAGCCATAGTAGGCGACGACGCGGCGTGCCACAGCGTCGCATGTGGAGGCGAGTCTGTGACATAACTTGCCCTCGCACCGTACCGCACCGCACCGAGGGGCATAGTTGTACTAACACATCTTCCTTGTATGGACTTGCCCCCATTATCGATCTTTAGGAGTGTGTGGTTGCGTCTGGAGGGGAACAGAATAACTGCACCGCGTCTGTCAAATGAGCGCACTGCCACATTAGCAAGAGGCCGAGCCAGGGGGGAGCCCCCTCCCCTATCCCGACGAGGCCGAGCCAAGAACGAGCCGTAGCAGGTGACTACGCGGCGTGCCACGGCATCACATGCGAAGGCTACTCCGTAACATGACTTGCCCCCGCACCGCACCGCCCCTAGGGGCATAGTTGTAATAACACATCTTCCTTGTATGGACTTGCCCCCATTATCTATCTTTAGGGCTGTGTGGGTGCGTGTGGTAGGGAAACAGAATAACCTCACTGCGCTTGTCAAATGAGCGCACTGCCACGTTAGCGCGAGGCCGAGCCGGGGAGGGGGGGTCGTGACCCCCTCCCCCATCTCCCGGCAAGGCCAAGCTAGGAACGAGCCGTAGCAGGCGATGACGTGGCGTGCCGCGACATCGCATGCGAAGGTGAGTTTGTAACATGACTTGCCCCCGCACTGCACTGAGGGGCATAGTTGTATTGACACATCTTCCTTGGATGGACTTGCCCCATTATCTATCTTTAGGGTTTTCTGGGTGCATGTGTGGCGGAAACAGAATAACCGCACTACGCCTGTTAAACGAGTGCACTGCCGCGTTAGCGCGAGGTGGAGCTGGGGGTAAGGGGGAGGGACCTCCCTCCCCCATCCCGGTGAGGCCGAGCTAGGAACGAGCCGTAGCAGGCAACGACGCGGCGTGCCGTGGCGTCGCATGCGGGGGCGAGTCCGCAACATGACTTGCCCTCGCACCGAGGGGCATAGTTGTACTGACACATCTTCCTTGTATGGACTTGCCCCCATTATCTATCTTTAGGGGTGTGTGGGTGCTTGTGGGGGAGGGGGAAACAGAATAACCGCATTGCGCGTGTCAAAAGAGCGCACTGCCACGTTAGCACAGGGCCGAGCCGGGTGGAGAGGGGTCGGGACCCCCCTCCCCCATCCTGGCGAGGTCGAGCTTGGAACGAGCCATAGCAGGCGACGACGTGGCGTGTCGTGGCATCGCATGCGGAGGCGAGTCCGTAACATGACTTGCCCCCGCACCGCACCGCACCATATAGAGGGCATAGTTGTACTGACACATCTTCCCTGAATGGACTTGCCCCCATTATCTATATTTAGGGGTGTGTTGGAGCGTGTGGGGGGGGGGGATAGAATAACCGCACTGCGCCTGTTAAACAAGCGCCCTGCCGCGTTAGTGTTAGGACGAGCAGGGGGGAGGAGGGTCGGGACCCCCCTCCCCCATCCCGGCGAGGCCGAGCCAGGAACGAGCCGTAGCTGGCGACGACGCGGCGTGTCGCGGCGTCGCATGCGGAGGCGAGTCCGTAACATGACTTGCGGCCGCACCGCACCGAGGGGCATAGTTGTACTGACACATCTTCCTTGTATGGACTATCTTTAACTATCTTTAAGGGTGTGTGGGTGCACGTGGGGGGAAACAGAATAACCGCACTCCACCTGTCAAACGACCGCACTGCCGCGTTAGCGCGAGGCCGAGCCAGGGGGAGGGGATCGGAACCCCCCTCCCCCATCCTGGCGAAGCCGAGCCAGGAACGAGCCATAGCGCACGACGACTTGGCGTGCCGCGGCGTCGCATGCGGAGGACAGTCCGTAACATGACTTGCCCCCGCACCACACCGACGACCATAGTTGTAATGACACATCTTCCTTGTATGGACTTGCCCCCATTATCTATCTTTAGGGGTGTGTGGGTGCGTGTGTGGGGAAACCGAATAACCGTACTCCGCCTGTCAAACGAGCGCACTACGGCGTTAGCGCACGGGAGATCCGGGGGGAGGGGGTCGGGACCCCCTCCCGCATCCCGGCGAGGCTGAGCCAGGAACGAGCCGTAGCAGGCAACGACGCGGCGTGCCACGGCGTCGCATGCGGAGGCGAATCCGTAACTTGACTTGCCCGCGCACCGCACCGCACCGCCCCGACGGGCAGAGTTGTACCGACACTTCTTCCTTGTATGGACTTGCCCCCATTATCTATCTTTAGGGGTGTGTGGGTGCGTGTGGTAGGGAAACAGAATAACCGCACTGCGCCTGTCAAACAAGCGCACTATTGTGTTAGCGTGAGGCCGAGCCGGGGGGACGGGGGAGCTACCCCCTACCCATCCCGGCGAGGCCGATCGAGGAACGAGCCGTAGCAGGCGACGACGCGGCGTGCCACGACGTCGCATGCGGAGGCGAGTCCGTAACATGACTTTCCCCCGCACCGCACCACACCGAGGGGCATAGTTGTACTGACACATCTTGCTTGTATGTACTTGCCCCCATTATATATCTTTAGGGGTGTGTGGGTGCGTGTGGGGGAGGAGGGGGGTAACAAAATAACCACACTACGCCTGTCAAACGAGCGCACTGCCGCGTTAGCGTGAGGCCGAGCCTGGGAGAGGGGGGTCGGGACCCCCCTCCCCCATCCCGGCGAGGTCAAGCCATGAACGAGCCATAGCAGCCGACGACGCGGCGTGCCGCCGCATCACATGTGGAGGCGAGTCCGTAACATGAATTGCCCCCACACTGTACCGCACCGAGGGGCATAGTTGTACTGACACATCTTCGTTGTATGGACTTGCCACCATTATCTATTTTTAGTGGTGTGTGGGTGCATGTGGGGGGAAACAGAATAACCGCACTGCGCCTGTCAAACGAGTACACTGCCACGTTAGCGCGAGGCCGAGCCGGGGGGGGGTTGGGACCCCCTCCCCCATCCCGGCGAGGCCGAGCCAGGAACGAGCCGTAGCAGGCGACGACGCGGCGTGTGGCGGCGTCACATGCGGAGGCGAGTCCGTAACGTGACTTGCCCCAGCACAGCACCGCACCGAGGGGCATAGTTGTACTAACACATCTTCCTTGTATGGACTTGCCCCCATTATCTATCATTATGGGTGTGTGGGTGCTTGTGGTAGGGAAACAGAATAACCGCACTTCGCCTGTCAAACGAGCGCACTGCCGCGTTAGCGCGAGGCCGAGCCCACCGAGGGACATAGTTGTACTGACACAGCTTCCTTGCATGGACTTGCCCCCATTATCTATCTTTAGGGAACTAGTAGAAAACATGGCTTTGGTCCAGGCCGGGTCAGCCCATTAGTCCCGGTTCAGTCCAGAACTGGGACCAATGTGGGCATTGGTCCCGGTTCGTGAGCCCAAGGAGCCGGCCGGGCCACGTGGGCCATTAGTCCCAGTTCATCTGGACCTTTTGGTCCCGGTTGGTGGGATGAACCGGGACCAATGGGCCTCGCTCCTGGCACACCACCATTGGTCCCGGTTCGTGGCTTCAACCGGGACCAAAGGCTCCCCTTTAGTCCCGGCTCATGTCACCAACCGGGACCAATGAGGTGCCTATATATACCCCTCGCTCGTGAGCAGAGCACCCCAGTGCTCTTTTTTTCTTTGGCCGAGGGGGAGAGGGCTTGGTGGTCCTCTAGCTCACCTCCTATGCACACAAGGTGTTTGATGGAATGCCCGAGCCACACTACTTAAACTTTCTCCTCTCCAAGCTCGACCTCCAAGCTCCATTTTCCATAATATTTGTCTAGGTTTAGCGGTCCGTCATGCCCCGTCCCCGTCTTCACCGCCGTCGATCACCAGCGCCGAGCTCATCGCCGGCACCACCGTGGTGAGCCTCTTGTTCTGATCTTCTTTCTGAAAGGAAAAATGCTCTTACTTGTATGTTTACATAGATACTTGCAAACAAGCAGAATGGTTTTATGTGTTGTCCATGCACTGAATGTGGGAATACGAGGTCTTACTCTAACCGGAAAATCATTCACTCCCACCTTCTTTACAAGGGTTTCATGCCACACTATAATGTTTGGACGAGGCACGGAGAAATAGGGGTTATGATGGAAGACGGCGAAGAAGAAGAGTACGATGACAACTATGTGCCCCCTGAATACGGTGATGCTGCAACGGGGGGAGCTGGTGAAGATCAAGAGGAACTAGACGATGTGCCCAATGATGCTGCAACGGGTGAAGCTGCTGAAGATCAAGAGGAACCAGACGATGTGCCCAATGATGATGATCTCCGCTGGGTCATTGTCAATGCAAGGACGCAATGCGAAAGTCAAAAGGAGAAGCTGAAGTTCGATCGCATGTTAGAGGATCACAAAAAAGGGTTATACCCCCATTGCGAAGATGGCAACACAAAGCTCAGTACCGTACTGGAATTGCTGCAGTGGAAGGCAGAGAATGCTGTGGCTGACAAAGGATTTGAGAAGCTACTGAAAATATTGAAGAAGAAACTTCCAAAGGATAACGAATTGCTTGACAGTACATACGCAGCAAAGAAGGTCGTATGCCCTCTAGGATTGGAGGTGGAGAAGTTACATGCATGCCCTAATGACTGCATCCTCTACCGCGGTGCATACAAGGATCTGAACGCATGCCCGGTATGCGGTGCCTTGCGGTATAAGATCAGACGAGATGACCCTGGTGATGTTGACGGCGAGCCCCCCAGGAAGAGGGTTCCTGCGAAGGTGATGTGGTATGCTCCTATAATACCACGGTTGAATCGTTTGTTCAGAAACGAAGAGCATGCCAAGTTGATGTGATGGCACAGTGAGAACCGAAAGAAAGATGGGAAGTTGAGAGCACCCGCTGACGGGTCGCAGTGGAGAAAAATCGAGAGAAATTACTGGGATGAGCTTGCAAAGGACCCAAGGAATGTATGGTTTGCTTTAAGCGCGGATGGCATTAATCCTTTCGGGGACAAAAGCAGCAATCACAGCGCCTGGCCCATGACTCTATGTATGTATAACCTTCCTCCTTGGATGTGCATGAAGCGGAAGTTCATTATGATGCCAGTTCTCATCCAAGGCCCTAAGCAACCCGGCAACGAAATTGATGTGTACCTAAGGCCATTAGTTGAAGAACTTTTACAGTTGCGGAATGGAAACGGTGTACGTACGTGGGATGAGCAGAGACAGGAGGAATTTAACCTTAAGGCGTTGCTGTTCGTGACCATCAACGATTGGCCCGCTGTCAGTAACCTTTCAGGACAGACAAACAAAGGATACCACGCATGCACGCACTGTTTAGATGACACTGAAAGTATATACCTGGACAAATGCAGGAAGTATGTGTACCTGGGCCTTCATCGATTTCTTCCGACCAACCATCAATGTCAAAAGAAAGGCAAGCATTTCAAAGGCGAGGCAGATCACCGGAAGAAGCCCGCCATGCGTACTGGTGATCACATACTTGCTATGGTCAATGATTTACACTACGTAATCTTTGGAAAGGGTCCCGGTGGACTAGCTGTTCCGAATGACGCTGAGGGACACGCACCCATGTGGAATAAGAAATCTATATTTTGAGACCTACCATACTGGAATGACCTAGAGGTCCGCTCCTCAATCGACGTGATGCACGTAACGAAGAACCTTTGCGTGAACCTGCTAGGCTTCTTGGGCGTGTATGGGAAGACAAAAGATACACCTGAGGCACGGGAGGACCTGAAATGTTTGCACGAAAAGGACGGCAAGCCTCCGAAGCAGTATAAAGGTCCTGCCAGCTACGCTCTTACGAAAGAAGAGAAAGAAATCTTCTTTGAATGCCTGCTCAGTATGAAGGTCACGACTGGCTCCTCGTCGAATATAAAGGGAATAATAAATATGCCAGAGAAAAAGTTTCAGAACCTAAAGTCTCATGACTGCCATGTGATTATGGCGCCACTGCTTCCGGTTGCATTGAGGGGGCTTCTACCGGAAAACGTCCAATTAGCCATTGTGAAGCTATGTGCATTCCTCAATGCAATCTCTGAGAAGGTGATCGATCCAGAAATTGTACCAAGGCTAAGGAGTGATGTGGCATAATGTCTTGTCAGTTTCGAGCTGGTGTTCCCACCATCCTTCTTCAATATCATAATGCACGTCCTAGTTCATCTAGTCGACGAGATTGTCATCCTGGGGCCCGTATTTCTACACAATATGTTCCCCTTTGAGAGGTTCATGGGAGTCCTAAAGAAATATGTCCATAACCGCGCTAGGCCAGAAGGAAGCATCTCCATGGGCCATCAAACAGAGGATGTTATCAGGTTTTGTGTTGACTTCATTCCTGGCCTTAAGAAGATAGGTCTCCCTAAATCGCGGTATGAGGGGAGGCTGACTGGAAAAGACACTCTTGGAAGAGACTCAATAATATGCAGGGACGGATATTCTTGGTCTCAAGCACACTACACAGTTCTACAGAACTCTACCTTGGTGACCCCGTATGTCGATGAACACCAGAACAGTCTGCGCTCCAAACACCCGGAGCAGTGCGACGACTGGATTACATGTGAACACATCAGGACTTTCAGCAGTTGGTTGGAAACACGTCTCAGAGGTGACAGCACTGTTTGTGATGAGTTGTACTTGTTGTCCAGGGGACCATCTTTGACTGTATTGACTTAAAAAGGATACGAGATAAATGGGAATACATTTTACACGATCGCCCAAGATCAAAAGAGCACCAACCAAAACAGCGGTGTCCGCTTTGATGCAGCAACCGAGAGCAGAAAGGACACATATTATGGTTACATAGTGGACATATGGGAATTTGTCTACGGACCTGATTTTAAGGTCCCTTTGTTTAAGTGCAAATGGGTCAATCTGTTAGGCAGCGGGGTACTGGTAGACCCACAGTACGGAATGACAACAGTGGATCTGAAAAATCTTGGGTACACTGACGAACCGTTCGTCCTAGCCAATGATGTGGCACAGGTTATCTATGTGAAGGACATGTCTACCAAACCGAGAAAAAGAAAATATAAGGAAGCGAATACATCATATGGTGAGCCAAAGCGCCACATAGTTCTTTCAGGAAAAAGGGACATCCTGGGAGTTGACGGCAAGACAGACATGTCTGAAGATTATGAAAAGTTTCATGAAATTCCTCCCTTCAATGTCAAGGCTGACCCAAGCATCCTGATAAACAATGAAGATTATCCATGGTTACAGCGCAATAAGCAAATGACACAAGCGAATAAAAAGTGAAGACTTTCTCCCACAACTATTATGATGATACCATGCCAACTTTGTAACACACGAACATGCTACCATTGTCCGTTTTGTATATGCACATGCTATGTGGGTGAAATTATGATACCATGCCAACTTTCAAATTTTTCAGAGTTCATTTGAAATGCTTTCATGTCTTATGGTTCAGCCCTAATAGAGAAAAGTTTGACCTAAATTCATAGTGAATTTCTCTGAAATTCATAGAAATTTACTAGGAATTTAGGTTGAATTTTCTCTATAAGCGCATCTATTCTCATTTTTTAGTAAGTTAATCACAAACTTGTGATTCAAACAATTTTCAAAGAATTCAAATTTTAACTATTCAAATTTGAAAACTAATGGCACTAACAGAAAGTTTATAATTTTTCTAAAACTATTGTCACTAACAGAAAGTTTATAATTTTGCTAACCTAAAAGCAAACAGAATTAAAAATTAACGCAAAAAACAAAAGAAAATAAATAATGCAAAAAAAATAAAAAACAGGAAAAATACTATTTTTATAGTAAAGTTAATCACAAAATAAAATAAATAAAGCAACAAAGAAAACAAAAAAACTAAAAAAGTGTTTTCAAATTTGAAAACTAATGGCACTAACAGAAAGTTTATAATTTTTCTAAAACTAAAATCAAAAAGAATAAAAAAATAAAGCAAAAAATAAAAGAAAATAAATTATGCAGAAAACAAAACAAAAAACTAGAAAAAATAGCAATAATAAGTATTTTGTTGTAAGTAGAAACAAAATAAAATAAATAAAGCAACAGAAAGTTTATAATTTTGCTGACCTAAAAGCAAAAAGAATTAAAAAATAAAGCAAAAAACAAAAGAAAATAAATAATACAGAAAACAAAACAAAAAAACTGGAAAAAAATAAAAATAGCAACAATAAGTATTTTGTTGTAAGTACAAACAAAATAAAATAAATAAAGCAACAAAGAAAACAAAAAAACAAAAAAGTGTTTTCAAATTTGAAAACTAATGGCACTAACAGAAAATTTATAATTTTTCTAAAACTAAAAGCAAAAAGAATTATAAAATAAAGCAAAAAACAAAAGAAAATAAATAATGCAGAAAACAAAACAAAAAAACTGGAAAAAAATTAAATATAGCAACAATAAGTATTTTGTTGTAAGTAGAAACAAAAAAAATAAAAAAAAGTGCCACCTACTGGGCACCCACGGCCTGAATACGACTAGAAACCCTACCATGGGCCAGGATTCAGGCCCGCGGGAGGCCCAGTAGGCCCACAGGCACACATTGCATGGTTAGGCCCGAAAGCCTGCTTTAGAGAGGAGCTCGAGAGGGAAGGCGCACCGCACCTTATAAACAGGTGCGGCTCCCTCTCAACTAGCGAGGTGGGACTAAACATTTGGGCGCGGGGCAGCACAAGGCCTTTGGTCCCGGATGGTGGCACCAACCGGGACTAAAGGGGGAATTCGTCACGGTTGGTGCCACAAACCATGACCAATGCCCCTCTTTAGTCTCGGTTGGTGCCACCAACCGGGACCAAAGGCCGCCGCTTCCCGCCCTTTGGGCTGCTGAAATTTGGCCTTTGGTCCCGGTTGGTGGCACGAACCGGGACCATAGGTAGGCATTCGTCCCGGTTCGTGCCACGAACCGGGACCAATGCTCTGGCTATATATACAACACTTGGGAAATTTCCGCCAACTGCTCCCATTCCTCATCGTCGACGCCGCCAGGCTGCCCCTCTCACGTCGTTGCCACCGCCGAGCCCTGCCCCTCGTCATCGCCTCCGCCACTGCCGAGCCCTGCCCCGACGCCGTCAGGCTGCTCCACTTCACCGTCCTCGCCGCCGCCGCCGAGCCCTACCCCGACGCCTTCCCAGGCCGCTCCCACTGTAAGCCGCCGTGCCGTTCCCCTCCTCTCCTCCTCTCCCCCCGTCGTGCCCTGCCGCCGCCGCCAGCCATGCTATCTTGCCGCGCCCCGACGCCGCCGCCCGCCGTGCTCTGCCCCGACGACGCCGCCTGACCGTGCTCCGCTTGCCGCGCCACCGCCGGTTCGTCGCCTCCGCCCGCCGTGCTCTGCCTCGACGCCGCCGCCTGGCCACGCTCCGCTTGCCACGCCGCCGCCGTTTGCCGCCGCACCCCGCCTCCGCCGCCCGCCTCTGTTAGTTTTTTTGGAGATATGTATGCATGTGTGTAGTGTATATGTGTATGTATGTGTATGTGTGTGCAGTGTATATGTGTGTGCATGCAGATATGTATTAGTTTTTTTATTTAGGTTGTTAATTAGTACTCCCTCCGTTCCTAAATACTTGTCTTTCTAGGCATTTCAACAAGTGACTACATACGGAGCAAAATGAGTGAATCTACACTCTAAAATATGTGTACATATACATCCGTATGTAGTAGTCATTTGAAATGTCTAGAAAGACAAATATTTAGGAACGGAGGGAGTAGATATTAATTTTGTTCACATATGTATGGATGCATGTGACTATGTATGTATGTATGTATCGGGTATGTCGTTGTCGATATACCCCCTACCAGATAACTTCGACATGAGGAGGGTCGATATACCCCCTCCCCGATAACTTCGACATGATGGGGGGAGGAGGTTGCCGAGGGTTCGAGGGTCACCAAGTGTTCGAGGTTTCGTGGGGGCGAGGGTCGGGAACTAACTAGGGTAGAGGGTCGAGGGTTGCCGAGTGTTCGAGGGATCGAGGGGGCGAGGGTCGGGAACTAGCTAGGGTAGAGGGTCGAGGGTCGCCAAGTGTTCGAGGGGGCGAGGGTCGGGAAGAAGAGGAGAAAAAAAGAGAAGAAGAAGGAATAGAGGAGAAGAAAACTTCTTCTCCTCTATTCTTTCTTCTTCTCCTCTTTTTTTTCTTCTCCTTCCTCTTCTTTTTTTATCGGGAATGAGGGTGTTGATGATCACCGAGCGGTAGAGGAAACCCTAAATAGCAAGTATCGACGGTGCGAGGTACATGTGGCCATTGGTGTAGAACACTACATCCACGTCCCACAAGCGACGTGGGCATCCACAAGTGACGCCCACGTCGCTTGTGGGACGTAGATGTAGTGTTCAACGCCGACGACCACATATACCTCACACCGTTCATACTTATTGTTATTTAGGGTTCCCATCGACGTCGAGGATAAAAAAAGAAGAGGAATAAAAGAATAAAAAGAGGAGAAGACAGAATATATGAGAAGAACTTCTCCTCTATTCTTTCTTCTCCTCTCTTTTTTTCTTCTTCTTCCTCTTCTTTTTTATCGAAACGAGGGTGTTGATGATAGCTGAGCGGTAGAGGAAACCCTAAATAGCAAGTATCGACGGTGCGAGGTACATGTGGCTATCGGTGTCGAATACTACATCCACGTCCCAAAAGCGACGTGGGCTGCCGAAAATTGGCCCTTTGGGCTGCCAAAAAGAGACCTTTGGTCCCGGTTGGTCCCGGTAGAGGAGAAACCCTAAATAGAAAGTATCGTCGGTGTGAGATACATGTGGCCGTCGGTGTCGGACACTACATCCACGTCCCACAAGTGGCGCGGGCTTCGACGCCCACGGCACTTGTGGGACGTGGATGTAGTGTCCGACACCGACGGCCACATGTATCTCACACCCACGATACTTGCTATTTAGGGTTTCCTCTACCGCTCGGTGACCCTCGACGACCCTCGTTCCCAATAAAAAAAGAGGAAGAAGAAGAAAAAAAGAGGAGAAGAAAGAATAGAGGAGTTCTTACTCCTCTATTCTTTCTTCTCCTCTTTTTTTTATTCTTCCTCTTCTTTTTTTATCCTTGAAGCGTTGTCGAGGCCACCCCAAACCCTAGAGAAGCAGCGTCGAGGCCACCCCAAACCCTAGAGAAGCAGCGTTGAGGCCACTAATTAATATTAGTTTCTACGTTTGCCACTAATATATCCATCTGTCATGTTTGAATAATAATTGCCATGTTGTCAATATTTGTAGAAACTATGGACACCGCCCGAGACGAAGTACAAGAAGAGTTGTTGGGGGACATAATCGCACGAGGAAGTGATGCCGTCTGCTTGTTGTTTCTCAGCGACACCGACGGTCTAGAAGCAGCTGGCTATGATTATGATGGCTCCGGTGACCTAATGCCGGTGCAAGAAGGAGACCGTGAGGATGGCTCCGGTGACCCAATGCCGGTGTAAGAAGGAGACCATGATGACGTCTCCGGTGACCGAACCGAGTCCGGCCAGGTATATATATTAGTTAAGCTTCTACTGACTAGCTAATTGATGCATTCATTGTTTTGGTATCTACACATATTAATTAAGTCTTTGTTCTTTTTTCTATCCCTCTGGATCGAGCACAACTTCGGTAAAGAGACGAGGCCCGAAGAAAAAGTTGAGCTCGGATGAAAAGTTTGAGATCATAGCAATCGCGCCCGACGGCCAACCGATTGAACCCCTCCAGACAAAGAGCGCATTTGTTGCTCAGTGCGGGGTTTTGGTTAGGGACAAGATCCCGATCAGCATCCATCAATGGTTTAAGTCGGCTACAGAAGACCCTGAGGTGTCTTATGCCAATGATATGCAGAAAAATGATCTTTGGACTGAGCTGAAGTCAAGTTTCACCCTACCGCCAGAGGATAATCCAGAGAAGCCAGTTAAAGAGCAATTAATCAAGTCTTTTGCTCTTAAGAGGATGGCAGAACTATTCAGGAGGTGGAAGAAAGAGCTGAATAAGTTTGTCGAAAATAATGAGACACCAGAATTCAAGGGCAGATATGAGAAGATCAGAGATCACTGGCCCGCATTTGTGGCCCACAAGACATCGGAAAAGAGTAAGAAGATGTCGGCGACAAACAAGCAAAATGCTGCGAAGAAGAAGCATCACCATCGCACGGGGTCAGGTGGCTACCTCGTAGCCCGGCCTAAGTGGGCCAAGATTGAGAATGATCTGGTTGATAAAGGGATCGAACCAGAGACAATTAACTGGCCAGACCGTTGCCGGACTTGGTTCTTCGGGGCTGGCAGAACCTTGGACCCTGTAACAGGGAAGTGCATTTGGACGAACGATCAAATGGACATACCAGTCAGGAAGCTTCAGCAGTATATCGAAGCATCACAGCAAGGGACGTTCTTTCCAGACAGAGAGAACGACGAGCTCACAATGGCCCTCGGGAATCCTGAGCACCCTGGATGAACACGAGGCACGCCAGGCTCCATTCCGTGGAAGGTTGGGTTTCCGAACGCATGCGGTTATAAATCCCATGAGAGGAGGAAAAAAGTGCAGCAGACCCAAATGCAGGCACTGCAAGCAAGGGTACAAGCGATAGAGGAACGAGAAGCAAATCGCAGCAAACGTACTGCCGAAGCTTCCGCCGAAGCTACCCCACAATCTCAGCGGAGAAGCGGCGTGGCCTCCACCGCGCTGCTTCAGCTGGAGCATGCCTTGACGGCTCCTGCCAGCTATCCCGTGGATGCTATCACGGAGTCTCAAAATTGCCACCTTATGACGCAATGGATGAATTTGAAGGTCAAGGCGGCTGTTGGCTCTGGTTATCCTCCTGAACCCGGTGCAACTTTTCACTGTCGGCCTATTCCAAAAGGATATGCTAGGGTGATGGTGGGTGAAATAACGGAGGGATTTGAGGACCTCCAGCTTGACCACCCTACCGGTGAAGGGGAGACTAGGCTGGGGTCTGCTTTGAAGACTCCATGTCTATGGTGGAAGGAGCTCATCAACCTTCCGAACTGGACGCCTCCGCCTCCTCCTCCTCCTCCGACAAGTCAGGGCACTCCGCCTCCTCCAGCGCCTCCTCCTCCGGCGAGTCAGGGCACTCCGCCTCCCCCACCGCCTCCTTCTCCGGCGAGTGACGATCAGGGCACTCGATCGGCTCCTTCTCCAGCGCGTGGCGGCACTCCGCCTCCTTCTCCGCCTGCGCCAACGCGCCCGAGTAGCCAGCCTCCTCCTTCTCCGCCTCTTCAGCAAGGGCAGAAAAGACCTGCCGCCGCTCCGGCTTCTCCGGCGTGTCGTAGTCCTTCTCCTCCGCCTCGTAAGCAAGTAAAGAAGACAATCGCTCCGTTTGCTCGGCCAGCGTCTAGTATTACAGCCAGAGGCGGGAGGACATATAGATTTGGTCCTTCTTTGTAGACTCCAGAGAAGTTACCATATGAGAGGACCCCGGAGGAGAACGCCAAGATCGTGCGAACTGAAGTGGATGACTGGTTTCAATAGTTGAAAGCAAAGAGACATCCACCTCCGGAGGAGAAGGTAGATCCGGTGAAAGCGAAGCGCACTCTGGCTGCCCTCACAAAACCACCCAAGTCTCCGCCGAAAGGAAACTATGAGCGCATTATTGGAAAGGAATTTGCCGAAGCGGAGCGGTCGGGAAGTACTTTCAGTGATCAAAGGCTGAAAGAACGACGAGCTGGGAAACAAATTGCCCAGCTCGGCGAACAAGCGAAGCAATCGTGCCCCCCGCTCAAGGTGCCTAGCGACAACGTCGCTAATGATCCGAGGATGGTGCCCGGTTATAGCAATCTTGCCGATTACCTGCCCGACGATGTACATTATGAACCCATGGAGGTGCAGATACAAAGATATGAGTACGGGAAGCCTCTCGTCAAAGATGAAAGATCTCTATCAACGATGATGCGAAGATTGCATGATTGGTACTTGAAAATCTGCAGAGACTCTTGGGGAGGAGTACTTTGTATGTGAAAGTTAAAAAGGAGCATGACCTTGTTGGAATTGAACTGTTGCATGTTCCATTTGAGGAGTTCTTTCAGTTTTTCAATCAATTGGCCCTCGATAAAACAACGGTCACCTGCTACTGTCTGTAAGTAGTACTACTTCTGTCATTAAGTCTCTCTATATAGCTCAGCTCTTTCATTGCATGCATTTATAATCATCCTCACTATATTATGCAGATTGAAGATCGCCGAATTGAAGAAAAGGCAAGTCGGTGATATTGGGTTCATTAACACATATCTCATAGATGCAACTCAGGTTAAATTTCATGCCGCAGATACCGAGGCCAACTTGCTACGATCATTGGTAATAAATGAAAACAAAGATATAATACTCTTTCCTTACAACTTCAAGTGAGTGTTACTGTCTTGTGCGTATTCGGTTTCCCTTATATATATATATTAGTTAAGGTTATAGTAATGTAATTGATGAGTTATGCATGTGTGTGCAGTTACCACTATATTCTCCTAGAGATTAAGCTTGAGCAGGGACTAGTAACTGTCTTAGACTCAAAACGAAAAGATCCCCAGGACTATGCGGACATGACTCAAATGCTCGAGAAGTAAGTTAAATTGATTATTATCCACCATATCAGCAACTTTGTTCATTTCCTGATATATCAAGTAACTGTTTTCTTTGTCTGGCAGGGTTTGGAAAAAATTCTCCAAAAAAGCTCCAGGACTCCCGAAGAAGCTGCAATTTAGACACCCGAAAGTAAGTACTATAGTAGCATGTTCTGCGCATCTCCTATTGATTTGGCATTCTTGCTTATCAGTTTGATTGACCTCTATTTCTTGTAAAGTGGTTGTGGCAAGAAAAAGGGAATGATTTCTGTGGATACTACGTTTGCGAGTCCATCCGCCACACGACCTGTGAGCGGGGCTACACTGACGAACAATATGAAGTACGTAAATAACAACATTCACAATTTTATTTTATTACCATCATTTGTGTTGAGTTTCATTCATTCATATATATATGTATTGACCCCCTTCTTCAAATTAGATGTTTCGGAAGCGGGATGAACTCCTAGCACCAGCTCGCATGCGAGCAATTCAAGAGGAATTGGCGGCATTCTTTCTTGACCACGTGATCGCTGAAAACGGAGAATACTATGTGGACCATGAGTGCGTATGATTATATTTGTAAGAGATAATTATTGTATATATGTAGCCGGTAGTGTCGGATAGATATACGAGAACTTGTTGTTCGACCAATCTCTCGGAGAAGGAGAGGTGGTCGATATCACTTCTCTCTGTATGCATATATGTTCATGACAATCTTCTGGTTCCTTCGTTTGCTTACTAGCTAGCTAGCGTGTCTAGTCCTCTCTATACGTATGTATAGTACGTAGCGTCGACCAAGCACGGACATAAGAGAGGACACTTCTCTCTATTAATTATAGCTAGCTAACACAATATATGAAACACCTAAATTAACCCCCCAAAACCCCCAACCCCCCCCCCTTTCAAAAAAACAAAAACCCCAGCCACAGAAATGCTGACGCGTGGATGCCTATTGGTCCCGGTTGGTGCCACCAACCAGAACCAAAGGGTCTCCTGCCTGGGCTCCGTGCACAGGCGACGTGGAGGCCCATTAGTCCCGGTTCTGGATTGAACTGGGACTAAAGGGGCACGGCATTAGTACCGACCCTTTAGTCTCGGTTCAGGAACCGGGACAAAAGGCCCTTACGAACCGGGACAACAGGCCCTTTTTCTACCAGTGGGGGGGTGTGGGTGCATGTGGGGCGGAAACAGAATAACCGCACTGTGCCTGTTAAACGAGTGCACTGCCGCGTTAGCGTGAGGCCGAGCCGGGGGAGGGTCGTCCCTCCCCCATCCCGTCGAGGCCGAGCCAGGAACGAGCCGTAGCAGGCAACGACGTGGCGTGCCGCGGCGTCGCGTGCGAAGGTGAGTTCGTAACATCACTTGCCCCCGCAGCGAGCGGCATAGTTGTACTGACACATCTTCGTTGTATGGACTTGCCCCCATTATCTATCTTTAGGGGTGTGTGGGAGCGTGTGGGGGGAGGCAGAAACAGAATAACCGCATTGCGCCTGTCAAATGAGCGCACTGTTGTGTTAGCGCGAGGCCGAGCCGGGGTGGAGAGGGGTCGGGACCCCCTCCCCCATCCCGGCGAGGCCGAGCCAGGAACGAGCCGTAGCAGGCGACGACGCGGCGTGCCGTGGCGTCGCATGCGGAGGCGAGTCTGTAACATGACTTGCCCCCGCACCGCACCACACCGTACCGAGGGGCATAGTTGTACTGACACATCTTCCTTGAATGGACATGCCCCCATTATCTATCTTTAGGGGTGTGTGGGTGCGTGTGGGGGGGACAGAATAACTGCACTGCGCCTGTCAAACAAGCGCACTGCCGCGTTAGCGTTAAGCTGAGTCGGGGTGAGGGGGAAACAGAATAACCGCAATGCGCCTGTGAAACGAGCGCACTGGCACGTTACCGCGAGGCCGAGCCGGGGGGAGGGGTCGGGACCCCCTCCCCATCCCGGCGAGGCCGAGCCAGGAACGAGCCGTAGTAGGCGACGACGCGGCATGCCGCGGTGTCGCATGCGGAGGCGAGTCCGTAACATGACTTGCGCCCGCACCGCACCGCACCGAGGGGCATAGTTGTAGTGACACATCTTCCTTGTATGGACTTGCCCCCATTAACTATCTTTAGGGGTGTGTGGGTGCGTGTGGGGGAAACAGAATAACCGCACTCCGCCTATCAAACGAGCGCACTGCCGTGTTAGCGCGAGGCCGAGCCAGGGGGGAGGGGGTCCCCCATCCCGGCGAAGCCGAGCCAGGAACGAGCCATAGCACGTGACGACTTGGTGTGCCACGACATCGCATCCGGAGGAGAGTCCGTAACATGACTTGCCCCCGCACCGCACCGCACCGAGCGGCATAGTTGTAATGACACATCTTCCTTGTATGGACTTTCCCCCATTATCTATCTTCAGGGGTGTGTGGGTGCGTGTGGGGGGGGAACAGAATAACCGCACTGCACCTGTCAAATGAGCGCACTACCGCGTTAGCGCATGGGCGAGCCGGGGGGAGGGGGGTCAGGACCCCCACCCGCATCCCGGCGAGGCCGAGCAAGGAACGAGCCGTAGCAGGCGACGATGTTGCGTGCCACGGCGTCGCATGCGGAGGCTAGTCCGTAACATGACTTGCCCGCGCACCGCACCGCATTGCCCCGACGAGCATAGTTGTACGGACACATCTTCGTTGTATGGACTTGCCCCCATTATCTATCTTTAGGGATGTGTGGGTGCGTGTGGTAGGGAAACATAATAATCGCACTACGCCTGTCAAACGAGCGCACTACTGCGTTAGTGCAAGGCTGAGTAGGGGAGCGGGGGAGGTACCCCTCCCCCATCCCGGCGAGGCCGAGCCAGGAACGAGCTGTAGCAGGCGACGACGCGGCGTGCCACGACATCCCATGCGGAGGCGAGTCCGTAACATGACATGCCCCCGCACCGTACCGCACCGAGGGGCATAGTTGTACTGACACATCTTCGTTGTATGGACATGCCCCCATTATCTATCTTTAGGGGTGTGTGGGTGCGTGTGGGGGAAAACAGAATAACCGCACTGCGCCTGTCAAACGAGCACACTGCCACGTGTCAGGACCCTGATTCCAAGTCACATCGATCTAGCCGGTGACACCTCATATCACTTTGCGGCCTCACACACGGTATTCCCACGGGTGTCGCCTTACCATGGCCCGGGACCGTTTGCGCCTTTTGGCTTACGTATATGATAGTGTCGCTAGCATCCATATGACAGAGAACCCGGGCTAACATGACTAGTCGAGAACCCCAAGTGGGACTAACTTACGGGGACAGGCATAGATGAATCAACATCGAGCATGTCGGTCAGCAGCATGCGAATCTGGGTTGTAGCACTGGGCTAACATGACTCCGGTGAACCGGGCTGTAGCAGGCTAGGCAGGACTTCGGATGCCACCGCATGACATTTCCCCGAAGGGACAGACACAGGAACAAAGTGAATCACATGCTAGCCAGTCAAGTGTTCCAGAGCAGTAGTGCCGGGCTAGCAGGACTCTAGTGAACCGGGCTGTAGCGGACTACTATGGCTCATGGAAGCACAAAACTACATTTCCCCATAAGAGAGGCTACCAAGGATAAACAACTAGGTTGTCGGATTCCACACATACCAAGCATTTCAATCATACACACAATATGCTCGATATGTGTAAATACAACATGGCATCACAGCATAACTCTACGACTCAAGTATTTATTCAATAGGCTCCGAGGAGCCAAGTATTACAATCATGGTCTCATGACCCAACATACAGAGCAAACAAGCATTGAGCGGAAGCATAAAGATGTCTGAGTACAGACAACTACAAATGAAAAAGACTGAGAAGCCTGACTATCTACAAGACCCTCCCAAGGGTACAAGATCGTAGCTGAGGTAACAAGCTAAATGTCGACGTCCACGCAGAAGTACTAGTGAGACTGAAGTCTCTTTGCAAAAACATAAAATAAGCAAACGTGAGTACAAATGTACCCAGCAAGACTTACATCAGAACTAGCTACATATGCATCGGTATAAATAAAGGGGTTGGTGGAGTTTAACTGCAGCAAGCCAGCTTTGACTTGGTGGCTATCCTGAACTACGACTACAAGTAACTTTTTTGAGGTGGCGCACACGAGTCCACATATTCACCATACCAATACACCACTATGGATCCGCTCCCGTCTCCCTACGAGAAAGCCATCCATAGCACTCACGCTTATCTTGCGCATTTTAGAGTATCCACTTTCACTTGTCTATGAACTATGCAAGGGGTCCAAGTTTCTATATCCGAGGAATCCGGCTATTTGAATAGATAATGATAACCCTACATGGGTGTACTTCTTCACACACGCTCTCGGCACTTACCACCATGTACACGTCGTGTATCTCGGCAACCTTCAAGCGGAAGCCTGGTGAGGGAGTCGGCCACGACCTGACTAATCACACAAGTCTCTCGTCCAGGTTTATCGCCTATTCGGGTTCCATCCGCAAGGAGATCCGGCCGGGGTGTCGCTCACGGCCCCAAACGATGTGTGCAGGGTTCCCAAGCCCACCATCCGGGTGCCACTTGGTACACCGGGCCACTGTGCCTAGTCTGTCCCATGCCCACCTGTACCGGGTGCCACTTGGTAGACTACTAACACTACCTACAAACACCAGAAACTAGTTGCAACTCCTGGACAGAGATCAGGTAGATTAATAAGTCGAGAGGGGCACTTAAGCATTCCAATGCGTGGTAGTAACTGTTCATGGATCACCAACACAGAACTTAGTTCCTGAGGACGGCTGCAATGAGACAACCCACCATGTACTCCTACATGGCCTCTCACCACTACCTTTACGAAATCATGTTCACACACTTAGCTCTCAATAGTAGGACATGTTCACCACATTCCAATTCATCTCCAATGAATCGGACCTGACTCAACTCTAAGCAGTAGTAGGCATGACAAACAAGCATGAATGAGTAGGCACATCAGGGCTCAAATAACTCCTACTCATGCTAGTGGGTTTCATCTATTTACTGTGGCAATGACAGGTCATGCAGAGGAAAGGGTTTCAGCTACCGCAGCATGTAACAGTTGAAATGTTGTTGTCCTAATGCAGTAAAAGAGAGCAGGAGCGGGAGAGTGGGGTTGTGATGAAATGAACAAGGGGTTTTTGCTTGCCTGACACTTCTAAAGAGGAACACACTTCATCCGTGTCATCATTCTCGTCGTCGGTACACGTCTACCGAGAGGGGAAAAACACCAGCAACTAAGAAAGAACACAATCAATGCAATGCCATAATATGATGCATGATCATGACATGGCAATATGCTGTGATTTGAGCTAATGCATCTAGCTATAATTTAAATGAAGTTGGTTTGAATACATGATTCAAATTCCAACTCCATATATGATTATTTAAATGCCCTTTATTTGTTTTGTCCAAAACAGAGGACAAACATTGTTCAAACATGCATGAAAATGGTACAAATGGCTTCCTTGAATTTTTCTGATAATTTTTCATGTATAAATTATTTCATTCTGCGCTACGGTTGATTTTATATGATTTTTAGAAGCTTAAAACATTTTTTGGAATTTTCTGGTTATTTAAATCAGCCTAAATCCAGAAAATGCATTACTGCATCAGCTCTGCGCCGGGGTGACATCGGCAGGTCAACACGGTCAGCCACGGTCAAACCTGACGGGACCCAAATGTCAGTGTCAAAGTGGCTAAACTAGTTAACTAAACAGCTCGGGTTTAATTAACATGCGGGGCCCACTGTCAGTGGCACGGGTCGGTGATTAGTGGCTAATTAAGCCAGCCATGTCAGCACAGCCGAGAAGAGGCCGCCAGCGACCATCCGGCGTGGCAGAGATACGCCGGAATCGCACTGCGGCGTCGGCTGGACGTGCCGAGGGGATGTGCGAGGAGCTCCTGCTCGCCCGCATACATTGGACCGGACGAGAGGCCGCGGGGTGGCCGGGAGCAATGCCGGCGGCGAGCTACGGCGGCGGCCGAAGCTTGGCCACGGCGGGGAACTTCACTGGAGGGCGGTTTCGCGCAGAAGATAGAGGGAGAAGGGGCGGTGGCTCATGGCGGTTCAAGCAGAGGCGACGGCGAGGGCGGGGGCGCACTGGATGGAGCGAATCGACGGCGGTGGTCGTTGGCGTCCGAGGAAGAGGAGGAGCCCGATGGCGATGTTGCAGCGCTTCCAAGAACGTGGGCTTCGGTGGGGAGACGTGGGCATGGAGGCGAATTTCGGGGGTACGTTTGGGCGGCGAGGGGTGGCTGGTGGCCACGAGGACGACGGGTGGCGGCCATGGCTGCTCCCGGCCGAGCTCGGGGACGAGCGATGGAGGGGAGGAGAGGGCCAGGGAAGGGGGAGGGACAGAGGGGATCGAGTGCGTCTCCAGGCGCGGGAATAGGGAGGAGGATGAGCCTCCAGCGCGAAGCAGGAGGTGGCGTCGATGCGCGCGTGCGTCCAGCACGCAACTGCTTCGGTTGGCGAGGTCGAAGATGACTGGCATCTTGGGCCAGCTGGGCTGAGCCAGCTACAGTGCAGGTAAGCTAGGCCAGGTTAGTTTCCTTCTTTTCATATTTCTGTTTCTGTTTTCTAATATTTCAAATCTGTTTTGATTTGATTCACAGACCAAATCATTTTAGCTTCTGAAAATATTTATGCGGCTGGATACAATATATTCAAAGCCACTCACAGGTTTTCAGGATTATTGGACTTGAAATTCTTTTGTAGAAGAATTAAATCCACCTCAAACACTTATTTATTTAAATCCAAATGGCCAAAATAATTCCTCAAAAATGTTCCATATTTTTGGTTTGGGTCAAAACCCATGCCAAAAATACCAAACATCATTGAAATGCATTCTGGAAACATTGGATGCATTTTCCAGGGATATTTTCCCTTCTTTTAATTAAATTTTCGAGGCTTTCTGATTTCCTCAGTTCGATTTTTTTTAGAATTTAGACATGATGCATGGATGCAATGCCACTACTTACAAGCATTATTCTAGGGCTGTAACAACTCACCCCCACTAAACAAGAATCTCGTCCCGAGATTCAAGCGTAGGGTAAGAAGACAGAGGGGATACAAAGCTAACACGATCTTCACGATCCAGGTTGCACTTCATAAGAACGCTGATTCGATCATCATCTTTGTCTCACGTCTTACTCTGAGGACTCCATCCAACATGACAATGAGAAGAAAGGAAAAACTCTAAAAGAATCGATCTTCTCAAAGATCGAGCAACTCAGGATCAACTCGCGGAGTGAGACATTGTAACATCTCTCGAGTTTAGACACCAAACATACATCTAGAGGAATGGAGTGAAACAGACGATGAATGTTCACTTGGTAGGCAACAATTCCACGCTTGAATAAGATGGTGTACTAGTTTCAGGGTGGCGAGCAGATATGTTGCCCTTAAGTGGCAAAAAGAATTACTTTTGATACAAGGATCATTGAAACTCTCTATACAATCCTAAGGCAATCCACCAACAATCGTTTGGCGGAGTTCAAAGGAATGGCATATCCGGACTCGAATGGATGATGTGGACTACCTTGTTGAAGACAACACAATGGATGATTTTTACTAATCATCAGAAATGGATGGGACCCATGGTAGGACCACTTTTGAGATGAATCTGAGCAACAATTACCGGGAAGGATAGCCCATGGAAATTTGGCACAATGGTGGTGTAGGCTAGGAACAAAATGCAAATGCTGGCAATATTCCAACCATCATGTCTGCCTGAGGTTTAGATCGGGTTGGTAACAGGATATTTCAAATAGCATGTCTGGAAAGGAAAGGTTGCAACACAAATCAATGAGATGATGTTGCGAGAATCTCGGGAAATGAGCTACGGTAGTAAGCTCCAAAACATGAGCCGGTTCTGCTACATACATGTGAACACACTGTTCCAGACAAGCATGACCACGTAGTAGTCTTATAATAAAACACTACTGAGTTCAGGTGGGGAACCATCAATGACGATATCGGAGTCTTATCCATGATCTAGAATTAACACAACAGACTCCTTTTCCTTGAGCAAATCAATCAGTGGCTTGGTGTGCTAGGGAATACATATGGAGTGGAGGTAATTAATCTACCAAACCATAGAATACATTTGCACATGCATAACTGACTTGGGATGGTACCAGAGGAAATATAAACAAACCTTTCTCGAATTCATGGTGGCAACTTACACCTAATGCACGTGAACTTGGAGAAAGTCACTTCTTTCACCCAAACATATACCTCATGAGCGGAACACAAAGGCAATGCTTACAGAAGTTTCCAACACTAGCTCAATGTTCAACATGAATCATGGAAGAGACAAGATGCTGCTGATGGGCTGAACAGCAACTCATCGTAATTTCCATATCACTGGAATTCCACCATTATGTGAACAATGTGATAGTATTGGTCAGACCAAAAGATATAATGGTGTATGCTCGAGGAATCAACCACGAGTGAGACAACATTATGAACATCGTTGGTACTGATTTGATTTGGTGATAGCCCATACTCAAATCAAGTTTTGATAAGACAATAGGTCCAACAACTGATCACAGGGACCAATCGATGAAGATATCATCTTTCTTCAACTAACACACAACACAAAGATATCCCTGTGAAACGAACTAAATTAGGTAAGCTTTTATCTTCCAAATCTCCAAGTTGTTGTTTAGCTTAACCAACTAGCTCAGGGGTATCTAACATGGATCCTTGGAGAAGGAGTGGTTTACAAGAAACCAACTTGATCACGAACTCAACATAGCGGTCAGGTGACAACCTGGTAACACTTCCGAGAAGATATTCGGAAATTCACGAACCACCGATATGTTACTAAGCTCGAGAACAATCTTGCTTTTCAAGGCAAGACAAAGTGATCAATAGAGCAAGGGTTTGAAAAAATCCTAACTCATCGATTGAAGAGTGTGCCAACAGAAATGGACAAGGTAGCACGATCAGTCCTAGGATGGTGATTCAATAACCAACATGCTAGGGATGAGAATATTGTCCTTTAACTACCAAGCAACGCGGTTGCTAGGAGTATTGAATTCACACATCATGATTCACTTGTCGGCATTCCGGTTACAACAACACGGGACCGAGGAATGAATAATGATGGAGAGAAGTATCACTGCCTCAAGAATTCATAAGAGGTGGTGCAATTCTCATGGCATTCTTGACATAAAGAGGGTAATACTCCAGGGTAGAACAGAGCAAAAGCTGAATTGGCATTTTGATCTGTGGAATACAACTACTTTGACCCTATCCTCAAAGTGGACAAGGTACTAGAGTTTGTTTCTCCTAGCCATTCTGGAATAGAATGGCTTGATGGACCACAAGAACGATAGGCACCGATGAACGAATGCTCACATACTCTTTGAGTATCAATTGATAGATGAAGGTCGGAATACAACTAAAGAGAGACAACTCAAAGGAATATATGTTTTTTTGAGTTGTGGATGCATAGATTAGTATGTCGAGCGGAGCTCAACATTTCTTACGGATAACCCATGCGGAAAGGGTAGAACTGGCAGATTCACAATATAGAATTGAGAACTCATCAAGAGCAATCTGGTTGTGATCTTTTGGTTCAAAAGAACTTCTGCCATAAGCAGTTCATTGTATTTGGAAGAAGAAAATACCACAGACCTCGAGTACTAATGCAAAGGTTACTAATAACCTAAAGGAATGAGAAAACACTATCAACATGAAGTAAGTAGGGTGAATCTCGGGTTCAAAACCCAGAAATAGGAGGCCTACTAACTAAATGGCATCACGGGATGCTTTCGAGGATGGTGGCCAGAATGATCACACTGGGAACACAAAACATAGCTAGATTACTAGGTAATCCTCTAAGACACCTAGGGTCGTAATAATAACTCCAACATATATGTCGATGCAATAAATTACCTCAATGCACCGGATAGTGTGGTTAGACTGGCCCAAAAAGACATTGAACACAGGAGAAAGGGATTTGCAAATGCATCAGATTGTTTAGAAACCTGGATTGACTCGGACAACATAACGGCTGTAAATGCTCAAAAAGATTTGAGACATCCTACAAAATGGTGGCATAACCACTCAACATCACAATATCAAGGTTCGGAGGCCAGCTATGAACATATGGAAGTAGTAGGAACTGAACTGAGGCTTGAACTCAACAATCTTAGGCAACTACGGTTTAGTAACACGTCATCCTGAGAGATAGAAGAGAAGCCTAGTTCTTAACCCCCGTAGAAGAGAAGAGGATGACTCAGATCAGAAGGGCATAAGTTAAAGGAGTAAAAAGAGCCTTACTTCCCTTCCACAATCAATTCCCTTATATAACTAAAGCATTTCTAGACTCAACTTTGACCATCTTGGCTTGGTAATCCTACAGGCAGTCAGGCTCTGATACCAAAGCTGTCAGGACCCCAATTCCAAGTCACATCGATCTAGCTGGTAACACCTCATATCACTTTGCGGCCTCACGCATGGTATTCCCATGGGTGTCGCCTTACCATGGCCCAGGACCGTTTGCGCCTTTTGGCTCACGTATATGGTAGTGTCGCTAGCATCCATATGATAGAGAACCCAGGCAGACATGACTAGTCGTGAACCCAAAGTGGCACTAACTTATGGGGACAAGCATACATGAATCAACATCGAGCATGTCGGTCAGCAGCGTGCGAATCCAGGTTGTAGCACTGGGCTAACAGGACTCCGGTGAACCGGGCTGTAGCAGGCTAGGCAGGACTCCGGATGTCACCGTGTGACATTTCCCCGAAGAGATAGACACAGGAACGAAGTGAATCACATGCCGGACAGTCCAGTATTCCGGAGCAGCAGTGCTGGGCTAGCAGTACTCCAGTGAACCGGGCTGTAACGAACTACTATGGCTCATGGAAGCACAAAACTACATTTTCCCATAAGAGAGGCTACCAAGGACAAACAACTAGGTTGTCGGATCCCACACATACCAAGCATTTCAATCATACACACAATATGCTCGATATGTGTAAATACAACATGGCATCACAGCATAACTCTACGACTCAAGTATTTATTCAATAGGCTCCGAGGAGCCATGTATTACAATCATTGTCTCATGACCCAACATACAGAGCATACAAGCATCGAGCGGAAGCATAAACATGTCTGAGTATAGTCAACTACAAATGAAAAAGACCAAGAAGCCTGACTATCTACAAGACCCTCCCAAGGGTACAAGATCGTAGCTGAGGTAACAAGCTAAACGTCGAAGTCCACACGGAACTACTAGCGAGACTGAAGTCAATCTGCAAAAACATAAAATAAGCAAACGTGAGTACAAATGTACCCAGCAAGACTTTCATCAGAACTAGCTACATATGCATCGGTATCAATAAAGGGGGTGGTGGAGTTTAACTGCAACAAGCCATCTTTGACTCGGTGGCTATCCTGATCTACGACTACAAGTAACTTTTATGGACTTTCCCCGTTATCTATCTTCAGGGGTGTGTGGGTGCGTGTGTGGGGGGGAACAGAATAACCGCACTGCACCTGTCAAATGAGCGCACTACCACGTTAGCGCATGGGCGAGCCGGGGGGAGGGGGGTCAGGACCCCCACCCGCATCCCGGCGAGGCTGAGCAAGGAACGAGCCGTAGCAGGCGACGATGTTGCGTGCCACGGCGTCGCATGCGGAGGCTAGTCCGTAACATGACTTGCCCGCACCGCACCGCACTGCCCCGACGAGCATAGTTGTACGGACACATCTTCGTTGTATGGACTTGCCCCCATTATCTATCTTTAGGGATGTGTGGGTGCGTGTGGTAGGGAAACAGAATAATCGCACTACGCCTGTCAAACGAGCGCACTACTGCGTTAGTGCGAGGCTGAGTAGGGGAGCGGGGGAGGTACCCCTCCCCCATCCCGGCGAGGCCGAGCCAGGAACGAGCTGTAGCAGGCGACGACGCGGCGTGCCACGACATCCCATGCGGAGGCGAGTCCGTAACGTGACATGCCCCCGCACCGTACCGCACCGAGGGGCATAGTTGTACTGACACATCTTCGTTGTATGGACTTGCCCCCATTATCTATCTTTAGGGGTGTGTGGGTGCGTGTGGGGGGAAACAGAATAACCGCACTGCGCCTGTCAAACGAGCACACTGCCACGTGTCAGGACCCTGATTCCAAGTCACATCGATCTAGCCGGTGACACCTCATATCACTTTGCGGCCTCACACACGGTATTCCCACGGGTTCGCCTTACCATGGCCCGGGACCGTTTGCGCCTTTTGGCTTACGTATATGATAGTGTCGCTAGCATCCATATGACAGAGAACCCGGGCTAACATGACTAGTCGAGAACCCCAAGTGGCACTAACTTACGGGGACAGGCATAGATGAATCAACATCGAGCATGTCGGTCAGCAGCATGCGAATCTGATTGTAGCACTGGGCTAACATGACTCCGGTGAACCGGGCTGTAGCAGGCTAGGCAGGACTTCGGATGCCACCGCATCACATTTCCCCGAAGGGACAGACACAGGAACAAAGTGAATCACATGCTAGCCAGTCAAGTGTTCCAGAGCAGTAGTGCCGGGCTAGCAGGACTCTAGTGAACCGGGCTGTAGCGGACTACTATGGCTCATGGAAGCACAAAACTACATTTCCCCATAAGAGAGGCTACCAAGGATAAACAACTAGGTTGTCGGATCCCACACATACCAAGCATTTCAATCATACACACAATATGCTCGATATGTGTAAATACAACATGGCATCACAGCATAACTCTACGACTCAAGTATTTATTCAATAGGCTCCGAGGAGCCAAGTATTACAATCATGGTCTCATGACCCAACATACAGAGCAAACAAGCATTGAGCGGAAGCATAAAGATGTCTGAGTACAGACAACTACAAATGAAAAAGACTGAGAAGCCTGACTATCTACAAGACCCTCCCAAGGGTACAAGATCGTAGCTGAGTAACAAGCTAAATGTCGACGTCCACGCAGAAGTACTAGTGAGACTGAAGTCTCTTTGCAAAAACATAAAATAAGCAAACGTGAGTACAAATGTACCCAGCAAGACTTACATCAGAACTAGCTACATATGCATCGGTATAAATAAAGGGGTTGGTGGAGTTTAACTGCAGCAAGCCAGCTTTGACTTGGTGGCTATCCTGAACTACGACTACAAATAACTTTTTTGAGGTGGCGCACACGAGTCCACATATTCACCATACCAATACACCACTATGGATCCGCTCCCGTCTCCCTACGAGAAAGCCATCCATAGCACTCACGCTTATCTTGCGCATTTTAGAGTATCCACTTTCACTTGTCTATGTGCAAGGGGTCCAAGTTTCCATATCCGAGGAATCCGGCTATTTGAATAGATAATGATAACCCTACATGGGTGTACTTCTTCACACACGCTCTCGGCACTTACCACCATGTACACGTCGTGTATCTCGGCAACCTTCAAGCGGAAGCCTGGTGAGGGAGTCGGCCACGACCTGACTAATCACACAAGTCTCTCGTCCAGGTTTATCGCCTATTCGGGTTCCATCCGCAAGGAGATCCGGCCGGGGTGTCGCTCACGGCCCCAAACGATGTGTGCAGGGTTCCCAAGCCCACCATCCGGGTGCCACTTGGTACACCGGGCCACTGTGCCTAGTCTGTCCCATGCCCACCTGTACCGGGTGCCACTTGGTAGACTACTAACACTACCTACAAACACCAGAAACTAGTTGCAACTCCTGGACAGAGATCAGGTAGATTAATAAGTCGAGAGGGGCACTTAAGCATTCCAATGCGTGGTAGTAACTGTTCATGGATCACCAACACAGAACTTAGTTCCTGAGGACGGCTGCAATGAGACAACCCACCATGTACTCCTACATGGCCTCTCACCACTACCTTTACGAAATCATGTTCACACACTTAGCTCTCAATAGTAGGACATGTTCACCACATTCCAATTCATCTCCAATGAATCGGACCTGACTCAACTCTAAGCAGTAGTAGGCATGACAAACAAGCATGAATGAGTAGGCACATCAGGGCTCAAATAACTCCTACTCATGCTAGTGGGTTTCATCTATTTACTGTGGCAATGACAGGTCATGCAGAGGAAAGGGTTTCAGCTACCGCAGCATGTAACAGTTGAAATGTTGTTGTCCTAATGCAGTAAAAGAGAGCAGGAGCGGGAGAGTGGGGTTGTGATGAAATGAACAAGGGGTTTTTGCTTGCCTGACACTTCTAAAGAGGAACACACTTCATCCGTGTCATCATTCTCGTCGTCGGTACACGTCTACCGAGAGGGGAAAAACACCAGCAACTAAGAAAGAACACAATCAATGCAATGCCATAATATGATGCATGATCATGACATGGCAATATGCTGTGATTTGAGCTAATGCATCTAGCTATAATTTAAATGAAGTTGGTTTGAATACATGATTCAAATTCCAACTCCATATATGATTATTTAAATGCCCTTTATTTGTTTTGTCCAAAACAGAGGACAAACATTGTTCAAACATGCATGAAAATGGTACAAATGGCTTCCTTGAATTTTTCTGATATTTTTTCATATATAAATTATTTCATTCTGAGCTACGGTTGATTTTATATGATTTTTAGAAGCTTAAAGAATTTTCTAGAATTTTCTGGTTATTTGAATCAGCCTAAATCCAGAAAATGCATTACTACGTAAGCTCTGCGTCGGGGTGACATCAGCAGGTCAACACGGTCCGCCATGGTCAAACCTGACGCGCGGGACCCACATGTCAGTGTCACAGTGGCTAAACTAGTTAACTAAACTTCCCGGGTTTAATTAACATGCGGGGCCCACTGTCACTGGCACGGGGCAGTGATTAGTCGCTAATTAAGCCAGCCACATCAGCACAGCCGGGAAGAGGCCGCCGGCGACCATCCGGCGCGGCGGAGACACCCCGGAATCGCACTGCGGCGTCGGCTGGACGTGCCGAGGGGATGTGCGAGGTGCTCCTGCTCACCCGCATCCATTTGACCGGACGAGGGGCCGCGGGGTGGCCAGGAATAACGCCGGCGGCGAGCTACGGCGGCGGCCGAAGCTTGGCCACGGCAGGGAACTTCACTGGAGGGCGGTTTCGCACGGAAGATAGAGGGAGAAGGGGCGATGGCTCACGGTGGTTCAAGCAGAGGCGACGGCGAGGGCGGGGGCGCACTAGATGGAGCGAATCGATGGCAGTGGTCGTCGGCCTCCGAGGAAGAGGAGGAGCCCGATGGCGATGTTGCAGCGCTTCCAAGAACGTGGGCTTCGGTGGGGAGACGTGGGCATGGAGGCGAAGCTCGGTGGTACGTTTGGGCGGCGAGGGGTGGCTGGTGGCCGCGAGGACGACGGGTGGCGGCCATGGCTGCTCCCGGCCGAGCTCGGGGACGAGCGATGGAGGGGAGGAGAGGGCCAGGGAAGGGGGAGGGACAGAGGGGATCGAGGGCGTCTCCAGGCGCGGGGATAGGGAGGAGGATGAGCCTCTAGCGTGAAGCAGGAGGTGGCGTCGACGTGCGCGTGCGTCCAGCACGCAGCTGCTTCGGTCGGCGAGGTCGAAGATGACTGGCATCTTGGGCCAGCTAGGCTGACCCAGCTACAGTGTAGGTAAGCTGGGCCAGGTTAGTTTCCTTCTTTTCATATTTCTGTTTCTGTTTTCTAATATTTCAAATCTGTTTTGATTTGATTCATAGACCAAATCATGTTAGCTTCTGAAAATATTTATGTGGCTGGATACAATATATTCAAAGCCACTCACAGGTTTTCAGGATTATTGGACTTGTAATTCTTTTGTAGAAGAATTAAATCCAACTCAATACTTATTTATTTAAATCCAAATGGCCAAAATAATTCCTCAAAAATGTTCCATATTTTTGGTTTGGGTCAAAACCCTTGCCAAAAATATCAAACATCATTGAAGTGCATTCTGGAAACATTGGATGCATTTTCCAGGGTTATTTGCCCTTCTTTTAATTAAATTTTCGAGGCTTTCAAATTTCCTCAGTTTGATTTTTTTTTTAGAATTTAGACATGATGCATGGATGCAATGCCACTACTTACAACCATTATTCTAGGGCTACACGTTAGCGCGAGGCCGAGCCGGGGGGGGGGGGGGGGGGACCCCCCCCCCCCCCCGGGGGGGCAATATGGGCCAGAATTGCTGACCAGTTATCGTGAGAGTAATTCATCGGCACGTTAAATCATATCAGGCGTAATACCACAACCCTTAAGTTAGCGCTTATGGGTCGGGACCCCCTCCCCCATCCCGGCGAGGCCGAGCCTGGAATGAGCCGTAGCAGGCGACGACGTGGCGTGCCGCGGCGTCGCATGTGGAGGCGAGTCCGTAACATGACTTGCCCCAGCACAGCACCGCACCGCACCAAGGGGCATGGTTGTACTGACACATCTTGTATGGACTTGCCCCCATTATCTGTCTTTAGGAGTGTGTGGCTGCGTGTGGGGGAAAACAGAATAACCGCACTACGTCTGTCAAATGAGCGCACTGCCACATTAGCATGATGCCGAGCCGGGGGGAAGCCCCCTCCCCCATCCCGATGAGGCCGAGCAAGGAACGAGCCGTAGCACGCGACGACGGGGCGCGCCGTGGCGTCACATGCGGAGGCGGGTCTGTAACTTGACTTGCCCCGGCACCGCGCCACACTGCACCGAGGGGCATAGTTGTATTGACACATCTTCCTTGTATGGACTTGCCCCCATTATCTATCTTTAGGGTTGTGTGGGTGCATGTGGGGCGGAAACAGAATAACCGCACTACGCATGTCAAACGAGCACACTACCGCTTTAGCGCAGGGCCGAGCCGGGGGGGGGGGGGGCGGAACCCCCCCCCCCCATCCAGGCGGGGCCGAACCACGGAACGGGCCATAGAAGGCCACGACGCGGCGTACCGCGGTGTCGCATGCGGAGGTGACTCCGTGACATGACTTGCCCCCGCACCGCACCGCACCGCACCGAGGGGCATAGTTGTACTAACACATCTTCCGTGTATGGACTTGCCTCCATTATCTATATTTAGGGGTGTGTTGGTGCGTGTGGGGGAAACAGAATAACCGCACTGTGCCTGTCAAACGAGCGCACTGTCGCGTTAGCGCGAGGCCGAGCCAGGGGGAGGGGGAAACATAATAACCGCACTGCGCCTGTCAAACGAGCGCACTGCCACGTTAGCACGAGGCCGAGCCGGGGGGGTCGGGACCCCCTCCCCCATCCTGGCGAGGCCGAGCCAGGAATGAGCCGTAGGAGGCGACGACGCGGCGTGCCGCGTTGTCACATGCGGAGGCGAGTCCGTAACATGACTTGCCCCCGCACAGCACCGCACCGCACCGAGGGGCATAGTTGTACTGACACATCTTCCTTGTATGGACTTGCCCCCATTATCGATCTTTAGGAGTGTGTGGTTGCGTCTGGAGGGGAACAGAATAACTGCACCGCGTCTGTCAAATGAGCGCACTGCCACATTAGCAAGAGGCCGAGCCAGGGGGGAGCCCCCTCCCCTATCCCGACGAGGCCGAGCCAAGAACGAGCCGTAGCAGGCGACGACGCGGCGTGCCACGGCGTCGCATGCGGAGGTGAGTCCATAACACGACTTTCCCCTGCACCGCACCGCACCGACGGACATAGTTGTACTGACACATCTTCGTTGTATGGACTCCCCCATTATATATCTTTAGTGGTGTGTGGGTGCGCGTGGGGGGAGGGGGAAACAGAATAACCACACTACGCCTGTCAAACGAGCGCACTGCGGCATTAGCGCGAGGCCGGGCCAGTGGGAGGGGGTCCGGACCCCCCTCCCCCATCCCGGCGAGGCCGAGCCAGGAACGAGCCGTAGCAGGCGACGACGCGGCGTGCCGTGGCATCGCATGCATAGGCGAGTCCGTAACATGACTTGCCCCCGCACCGCACCGCACCGCACCGAGGGCATAATTGTACTGACACATCTTCGTTGTATGGACTTGCCCCCATTATCTATCTTTAGGGGTATGTGGGTGCTTGTGGGGGAAATAGAATAATCGCATTGCGCCTATCAAATGAGCGCACTGCCACGTTAGCTCGAGGCCGAGCCGGGCGGGGTGGGGGGGGGGTCGGGACCCCCCCCCCCATCCCGGCGAGGCCAAGCCAGGAACGAGCCATAGCAGGCGACGAAGCGGCGTGCCACGCCGTCGCATGCGGAGGCGAGTACATAACATGACTTGCCCCCGCACAGCACCGCACCACACCGAGGGGCATGGTTGTACTGACACATCTTCCTTGTATGGACTTGCCCCCATTATCTATCTTTAGGAGTGTGTGGGTGCGTGTGGGGGGGAACATAATAACCGCATGGCGTTTGACAAACAAGTGCACTACCACATTAGCACGAGGCCAAGCCGAGGGGAGCCCCCTCGCACATTCCGACGAGGCCGAGGCAGGAACGAGCCATAACAGGCGACGGCGCGGCGTGCCACGATGTTACATGTGGAGGCGAGTCTGTAACATGTCTTGCCCCCGCACCGCACCGAGGGGCATAGTTGTATATACATGTCTTCCTTGTATGGACTTGCCCCCATTATCTATCTTTAGGGGTGTGTGGGTGCGTGTGGGGCGGAAACAGAATAACCGCACTGCGCGTGTCGAACGAGCACAGTGCCGCTTTAGCGCGAGGCCGAGCCGGGGGGAGGGCGGTCGGAACCCCCCTCCCGCATCCCGGCGAGGCCGAGCCAGGAACGAGCCATAGCAGGCGCCGACGCGGCGTACCGCGGCGTCGCATGCGTAGGCGTGTCCGTGACATGACTTGCCCCCACACCGCACCGAGGGGCATAGTTGCACTAACACATATTCCTTGTATGGACTTGCCCCCATTATCTATCTTTAGGGGTGTGTGGGTGTGTGTAGAGGGAAACAGAATAACCGCACTACGCCTGTGAAACGAGCGCACTGCCGCGTCAGCGCGAGGCCGAGCCGGGGGGGAGGGGGAAACAGAATAACCGCAATGCGCCTGTCAAACGAGCGCCCTGGCACGTTAGCGCGAGGCCGAGCCAGGGGGAGGGGTCGGGACCCCTCCGCCATCCCGGTGGGGCCGAGCCAGGAACTGGCACGTTAGCACGCGACGATGCGGCGTGCCGCGGCATCGCTTGCGGAAGCGAGTCCGTAACATGACTTGCCCCCGCACAGCACCACACCGAGGGGCATCGTTGTACTGACACATCTTCCTTGTATGGACTTGCCCCCATTATCTATCTTTAGGATTGTGTGGGTGCATGTGGGGGGAAACATAATAACCGCACTGCGTCTGTCAAACGAGCGCACTGCCACATTAGCACGAGGCCGAGCCGGGGGGAGCCCCCTCCCCCATCCCAACGCAGCCGAGCCAGGAACTAGCCGTAGCAGGTGACGATGCGGTGTGCCATGACATCGCATGCAGAGGCGAGTCCGTAACATGACTTTCCCCTGCACCGCACCTTACCGTGGGGCAAAGTTGTACTAACACATCTTCCTTGTATGGCCTTGCGGCCATTATCTATCTTTACGCGTTTGTGTGTGCGTGTGGGGGGAGAGGGGGAAACATATTAACCACACTACGCTTGTCAAATGAGCGCACTGCCGCGTTAGCGCGAGGCCGAGCCTGGGGGAGGGGGGTCGGGACCCCCTCCCCCATCCCGGCGAGGCCAAGCCAGAAATGAGCCGTAGCAGGTGGCGTCGCATGCGGAGGTGAGTCCGTAACATGACTTGCCCCCGCACCGCACCACACCGAGGGGCATAGTTGTACTGACACATCTTCCTGGTATGGACTTGCCCTCATTATCTATCTTTAGGATTGTGTGGGTGCGTGTGGGGGGAACAGAATAACCGCACTGCGTCTGTCAAACGAGCGCACTGCCACATTAGCACGAGTCCGAGCCGGGGGGAGCTCCCTCCCCCATACCGACGAGGCCGAGCCAGGAACGAGCCATAGCAGGCGACGACTCGGCGTGCCAAGGCGTCGCATACGGAGGCGAGCCGTAACATGACTTTCCCCCGCAGAGCACCGCACCGAGGGGCATAGTTGTACTCACACATCTTCCTCGTATGGATTTGCCCCCACTATCTATCTTTAGGGGTATGTCGGTGCATGTGGGGGGAGGGGTGAACACAATAACCACACTACGCCTGTCAAACAAGCGCACTGCCGCGTTAGCGCGAGGCCGAGCCTGAGGGAGGGGGTCGGGACCCACCTCGCCCATCCCGGCGAGGCCGAGCCTGGAACGAGCTATAGCAGGCGACGACGCGGTGTGCCGCGGCGTCGCATGCAGAGGCGAGTCTGTAACATGACTTGCCCCCGCACCGCACCGCACCGAGGGCATAGTTGTACTAACACATCTTCCTTGTATGGGCTTGCCCCCATTATCTATCTTTAGGGGTGTGTCGGTGCGTGTGGGGGGAAACAGAATAACCGCACTGCGCCTGTCAAACGAGCGCACAGCCACGTTATCCCTAGGCCGAGGGTCAGGACCTCCTTCGCATCCCGGCGAGGCCGAGCCAGGAACGAGCCGTAGCAGGCGACGACGCGGCGTGCCGCGGCGTTGCATGCGAAGGCGAGTACGTAACATGACTTGCCCCCGCATAGCACCGCACCGCACCGAGGGGCATAGTTGTAATGACACATCTTCCTTGTATGGACTTGCCCCCATTATCTATCTTTAGGAGTGTGTGGGTGCGTGTGTGGGGAAACAGAATTACCGCACTGCGTCTGTCAAATGAGTGCACTGCCACATTAGCACGAGGCCGAGCCAGGGGGGGGCCCTCCCCCATCCTGACGAGGCCGAGCCAGGAACGAGCCGTAGCAGGCGACGACGCGGCGTCACATGCGGAGGTGAGTCTGTAACATGACTTGCCCCTGCACCGCACCGCACCGTGCCGAGGGGCATAGATGTATTGACACATCTTCCTTGTATGGACTTGCCCCCATTATCTATCTTTAGGGGTGTGTGGGTGCGTGTGGGGCAGAAACAGAATAACCACACTACGGCTGTCAAACTAGCGCACTGCCGTGTTAGCGCTAGGCCGAGCCTGAGGGAGGGGGTCGGGACCCCCCTCGCCCATCCCGGCGAGGCCGAGCCAGGAACGAGCTGTAGCAGGCGACAACGCGGCGTGCCGCGGCGTCGCATGCAAAGGCGATTCCGTAACATGACTTGCCCCCGCACCGCACCGCACTGAGGGCATAGTTGTACTGACACATCTTCCTTGTATGGACTTGCCCCCATTATCTATCTTTAGGGGTGTGTGGGTGCGTGTGGGGGGAAACAGAATAACCGCACTGCGCCTGTCAAACGAGCGCACAGCCACGTTAGCCCTAGGCCGAGGGTCAGGACCTCCTCCGCATCCCGGCGAGGCCGATCCAGGAACGAGCCATAGCAGGCGACGAAGCAGCGTGCCGCGCCGTCGCATGCGGAGGCGAGTACGTAACATGACTTGCCCCCGCATAGCACCGCACCGCACCGAGGGGCATAGTTGTACTGACACATCTTCGTTGTATGGACTTGCCCCCATTATCTATCTTTAGGATTGTGTGGGTGCATGTGGGGGGAAACATAATAACCGCACTGCGTCTGTCAAACGAGCGCACTGCCACATTAGCACGAGTCCGAGCCGGGGGGAGCTCCCTCCCCCATACCGACGAGGCCGAGCCAGGAACGAGCCATAGCAGGCGACGACTCGGCGTGCCAAGGCGTCGCATACGGAGGCGAGCCGTAACATGACTTTCCCCCGCACAGCACCGCACCGAGGGGCATAGTTGTACTCACACATCTTCCTTGTATGGATTTGCCCCCACTATCTATCTTTAGGGGTATGTGGGTGCGTGTGGGGGAGGGGGGAAACACAATAACCACACTACGCCTGTCAAACAAGCGCACTGCCGCGTTACCGCGAGGCCGAGCCTGAGGGAGGGGGTCGGGACCCCCCTCGCCCATCCCGGCGAGGCCGAGCCAGGAACGAGCTATAGCAGGCGACGACGCGGCGTGCCGTGGCGTCGCATGCAGAGGCGAGTCCGTAACATGACTTGCCCCCGCACCGCACCGCACCGAGGGCATAGTTGTACTAACACATCTTCCTTGTATGGACTTGCCCCCATTATCTATCTTTAGGGGTGTGTGGGTGCCTGTGGGGGGAAACAGAATAACCGCACTGCGCCTGTCAAACGAGCGCACAGCCACGTTAGCCCTAGGCCGAGGGTCAGGACCTCCTCCGCATCCCGGAGAGGCCGAGCCAGGAATGAGCCGTAGCTGGCGACGACGCAGCGTGCCGCGGTGTCGCATGCGAAGGCGAGTACGTAACATGACTTGCCCCCGCATAGCACCGCACCGCACCGAGGGGCATAGTTGTACTGACACATCTTCCTTGTATGGACTTGCCCCCATTATCTATCTTTAGGAGTGTGTGGGTGCGTGTGTGGGGAAACAGAATTACCGCACTGCGTCTGTCAAATGAGTGCACTGCCACATTAGCACGAGGCGGAGCCGTGGGGGGGGCCCTCCCCCATCCCGACGAGGCCGACCCAGGAACGAGCCGTAGCAGGAGACGACGCGGCATCACATGCGGAGGCGAGTCTGTAACATGACTTGCCCCTACACCGCACAGCACCGTGCCGAGGGGAATAGATGTATTGACACATCTTCCTTGTATGGACTTGCCCCCATTATCTATCTTTAGGGGTGTGTGGGTGCGTGTGGGGTGGAAACAGAATAACCACACTGCGCTTGTCAAACGAGCGCACCGCCGTTTAGCGCGAGGCCGAGCCGGGGGGAGGGGGGTCGGAACCCCCCCCCCCCCCCCACCCGGGGGGGGCCGAGCCAGGAACGAGCCATAGCAGGCCACGACGCGGCGTACCGCGGCGTTGCATGCGGAGGTAAGTCCGTGACATGACTTGCCCCGGCACAGCACCACACCGAGGGGCATAGTTGTACTGACACATCTTCCTTGTATGGACTTGCCCCCATTATCTATCTTTAGGAGTGTGTGGGTGCATGTGGGGGGAAACAGAATAACCGCACTGCGCATGACAAACGAGCGCACTACCACATTAGCATGAGGCCGAGCCGGGGGGGAGGGGAAACAGAATAACCGCACTGCGCCTGTCAAACGAGCGCACTAGCACGTTAGCGCGAGGCCGAGCCGGGGGGGTCGGGACCCCCTCCCCCATCCCGGCGTGGCCGAGCCTGAAACGAGCCGTAGCAGGAGATGATGACGCGGCATGCTGCGGCGTCGCATGCGGAGGCGAGTCCGTAACATGACTTGCCCCCGCAAAGCACCGCACCGCACCGAGGGGCATAGTTGTACTGACACATCTTCCTTGCATGGACTTGCCCCCATTATCTATGTTTAGGAGTGTGTGGGTGTGTGTGGGGGGAAACAGAATAACAGCACCGTGTTTGTCAAACCAGCGCATTGTCACGTTAGCACGAGGCCGAGCCGGGGGGAAGCCCCCTCCCCCATCCCAACGAGGACGAGCCAGGAAGGGGCCGTCGCAGGCGACGACGTGGCGTGCCACGGCGTGACATGCGGAGGCGAGTCTGTAACATGACTTTCCCCCGCAGCGCACCGCACCGAGGGGCATAGTTGTACTGACACATCTTCATTGTATGGACTTGCCCCCATTATCTATCTTTACGGGTGTGTGGGTGCATTTGGAGGGAAGCGGGGAAACAGAATAACCACACTACGCCTGTCAAACGAGCGCGCTGCAGCGTTAGCGCAAGGCCGAGCCTGGGGGAGCGGGGTCGTGACCCCCCCCCCCCCCACCCCGGGGGGGCCGAGCCACAAACGAGCCGTAGTAGGCAACGACGCGGCGTGCCGCGGCGTCGCATGAGGAGGCAAGTCCTTAACATGACTTGCCCCCGCACCGAGGGCCATAGTTGTACTGACACATCTTCGTTGTATGGACTTGCCCCCATTATCTATCTTTAGGGGGGTGTGGGTGCTTGTGGGGGGAAACAGAAAAACCGCACCGCGCCTGTCAAACGAGTGCGCTGCCACGTTAGCACAAGGCCGAGCCGGGGCGGTCGGGTCCCCCGCCCCCATCCCGGCGAGGCCGAACCAGGAACGAGCCGTAGCAGGCGATGATGCGGCGTGCCGCGGCGTCGCATGCGGAGGCGAGTCCTTAACATGACTTGCCCCCGCACCGCACCGAGGGGCATAGTTGTACTGACACATCTTCCTTGTATGGAATTGCCCCCATTATCTATCTTTAGGGGTGTGTGGGTGCGTGTGGGGGGAAGGGGGGAAACAGAATAACCACACTACGCCTATCAAACGAGCGCGTTGCCGCATTAGCGCGAGGCCTAGCCTGGGGGAGCGGGGTCGTGACCCCCCTCCCCCATCCCGGCGAGGCCGAGCCAGAAACGAGCCATAGCAGGCGACGACGCGGCATGCCACGGCGTCGCATGCGGAGGCGAGTCCGTAACATGACTTTCCCCCGTAATGCACCGCACCGAGGGGCATAGTTGTACTGACACATCTTCCTTGTATGGACTTGCCCACATTATCTATCATTAAGGGTGTGTGGGCGCGTGTGGGGGGAAACAGAATAATCGTACTGCGCCTGTCAAACGAGCGCACTGTCGTGTTAGCGCGAGGCCGAGGTGGGGGGAGGGGGGTCACAACCCCCCTCCCCCATCCCGGCGAAGCCGGGCTAGGAACGAGCTGTAGCAGGCGACGATGCGGCGTGCCGCGGCGTCGCATGCGGAGGCGAGTCCGTAACATGACTTGCCCCCGCACCGCATTGAGGGGCATAGTTGTACTAACACATCTTCCTTGTACGGACTTGCCCCCATTATCTATCTTTACGGTTGTGTGGGTGCGTGCGGGAGGGAAACATAATAACCGCACTGAGCCAGGGGTAGGGGGTCAGGACCCCCTCCGCATCCCGGCGAGGCCGAGCCAGGAACGAGCCGTAGCAGGCGACGGCGCGGCGTGCCATGGTGTTGCATGCGAATGCGAGTTCGTAACATGACTTTCCGCCGCACAGCACTGCACCGCACCGAGGGACATAGTTGTACTGACACATCTTCCTTGTATGGAATTGCCCCCATTATCTATCTTTAGGGGTGTGTGGGTGCGTGTGGGGAGGAAATAGAATAACCGCACTACGCATGTCAAACGCACTACTAGGAAATGGCCTACTAATGGCGCACCGGTTTTGCCTACTAATGGCGCATCACCGGTGCGCCATTAGTAGCATGCCACTAGTAATTTTTACTAATTGCGCACCACTGGTGCGCCATTAGTATCTGGTATACTAATGGCGCACCAGGCAGTGCGCCATTAGTTTTGCTCACGGTGCGCCACTAGTATCTTGTATACTAATGGCGCACCACATGGTAGTGCACCATTAGTAACAATTTTTTTAAATTTTTTTCTTAATCTCAGGTCGCTATTTCACCTATGAGATATCCAACACATATATATATACAACAAGCATCCATATAACAATCATAGCCAACACACAAGTTCCATCATATATACATACATAGCCAACACATAGTTCCATCGTTACATATTACAAAAGTTTCACATTGTTCATCCAACACTGTTATCCATCAATTCACAAAAGTTTCACATTGATACAAAATAAAAACACTAATGGAAAAGAAGAACTCCAACCATGCAAGCTTCCGTGAATTAAATCAAATCTGCAAAATGATAAACAAGAAGTTAGAAGAAGAAAAAGAAGAAGACTAGAAGAATACTAGAAGAAGAAAAACACTAGAAGAAGAATAAGAAGAATTTTGGAAAAGAAGAAGAATAAGAAGAAGACTATAAGCTTATTATGTAAACTTGATCATTTTGTGCTAACATAAGTTATTTTGGAGCTAACCTATAGGAAACTAAGCATATAGGCTCTAAGTTAGTATATTAGAGCCAACTTAGGTAAAATGAAGCTAACCTATGTCATTTTGGAAAAGAAGAAGAATAAGAAAAAGACTATAAGCTTATTATGTAAACTTGATCATTTTGTGCTAACATAAGTAATTCAGAGGCATCACAAGTAATTCAGAAATTGTGAAACAAGCCTTTCAATGTACGAACTTGAAAGAACTACTGAGGCTTCTGCGACAGTTCAGAAAAGTAATGATCAATTCTCTCTATTTCTGTTTCTAGTTCACATAGTTTGATAACTTGGATGCACAAAGGCTATTGGTGCAGTATCATAAGGTTCCATATCATGTAGAAGAAAAAAAGATAGGTGAAAATAGAAAGCACACATCTGATAAGACATTAGCAATATATGACAGAAATGTACATGCTGATTAACAAGCTTGGGCTTAGCAGTAATATTCTGAGAAAATATTTTCTTGAAGCCTGAACAAGTGGCTTTCCTTTTTTAAAAACAGAACCAAAACCATGACACAATCACTTGACAACATCTATTGACTACATTAGATGGAGAACTAATCAAGCGGTGCAAGCAAGCAAAATTGCCAAGCTAGTGCACCAAGTCCAAATTCAGTTAAAGCAAGCTCTTCCTACTGCAAGGATATTGAGCTTTCGAATTGTAGAGAATTTGTTGCTTTCACTTGCCATAATCTACTCCAGCTAGTTGTTGTAAGTCGGTGCAATTATAAATTGCATGGCTACAGAAAATATGAGGACGAGAAAGTGGGTGCAATTATAAACTCACTTACAGTAACAAGCAAGCATATCAAAATCTGAACCAGTATCTGAGCTAGTACTCCAAACTGTATGTAAAATGTGCTCCTACTAAAAAAACAGGACATTGTGCTTGTCAAATATGCAGTTCTCCTTATCAACCTACCTAGCAGTAACAAAACAAAAAAAACTCTTGCAGCACCTACATGAGTAGTAGGAGTATTTCTGAATTGTGATGCTAGGTTATTAATTTCTTACAGAGTGCACCATTTAAAGGCATTGATGTGATTATTTCTCTGCAATTATGTATCCTAAACAAGCAAGGTTATATTTAAAGGCATTTACAGAGTGCACCATTTAAAGGCATTAATTATGTATCCTAAACTAGCAAGCTGTTAACATGTCACTTGATAAAACATGGAGAAAACTACCTAAAGCGATGCAAAGCCTGCTTTGAAGAACGATTTAGAGAATAATAAGAAGCCACACGAAGCTAATAGCAGCAAATTAGCACCAGGCAGAAGCAAAAGGGAACGAATTACTACCACCCTTTACACTAGCACTGACCCTTCACAGTAGCAAAATATGTCTACATACTCGCACCATTCGTCCATCCATCTAGCAAGCAACTAGCACAATTCAACCAACCATCAAGCAAACCATCTACTACCTAACATCAACACACATCCATCTATCCAACATCCATTGATCCATGTAAATAGCAGCATGGAAAAGAGAGGAACAGGGAACAGAGAAATGAAGAAGGAACATGGAGGTGAGTAAGGAAGAGGGGCTCACCACGGGCAGCGCGTCGAAGGAGAGCAGCCGCTGGCCACGCGCAGGGAGAGACAGCGGGACGTGGCGACGATGGTCACGACACCGTCCTTGGTTCACTGGCTGCTGCTGGGGAGACCGGAGGCGGAGGACGGCACGGGCCGGCGGGGTGGGCGCGTGCGTCGGGGCCGAGGTCGCCGGCTGCTGCAGGGGTCGGAAGAGGCGCTCGCTCGTCCGAGGTGGAGGAGAGGAGCGGGCGGCGGGGCGAGGACCCTAGCGCGAGGGTCGGGGCGGCGGCGGCGGGGCAGCGCGCGGGTGGATCTGGTGGCGAGGGAGAGAGGTTTGAAGGGGATCTGGCGAGGGAGAGGGAGGATAGCTTACTAATGGTGCACCACTCCTTGGTGCGCCATTAGAGATCTTTTTTTAGATAGCAATGGCGCACCCCGCAGCGGTGCGCCATTAGAATGTTTTTTTATTACAGTTCGAGCACAGGTTATATTGCACCTAACCCAATCCACATCAGAACCCGCCCACTAGCCCGACTGGTCAGCACGCAGCACACACACCAGGAGGTCCTAGGTTTGATTCCCAGGCTCCGCAATATTTTTTTTGCATTTTAAATTCTGTTTGATATTTATTTGTGTTTAAATATGTTCAAACTTGTTTAAATCATAATAGTAATATTTTTTTATAAAAACAGTAATAATTTTTTTAAAAATATGTTCAAATTTGTTAATTGAAAATATCATCGGCGGCGGCGGTGGAGCGGGGGAGGGTGCGGGGGGTGCCCGTTGGCGACGGTGGAGCGGGGGAGGGTGCGGGGGGCCGGGTGCTCGTCGGCGGCGGTGGAGGGGGATCGAGATCGAGTGTCCTCACCACTGGCTCGGATCCTTAGGGTGACTCAGCATCATGTCTTTTTTATTTATCTCCGGATCATTTCCGTCATCTTCCCGCTTCTTCTCCTCCCTATCCGCGTGCCAACGCAGGAGCTTTGCTACCTTAGGGTCCGCGAAATACCGCTGCAGATGAGGAGTGATCGGAAAGTACCACACCGATTTTCGAGGAGCTTTCTTCCTCTTCTTGTATCGAGTGACGCCGCACACCGGACATATGGTAGACTCCGCGTGCTCGTCCCGATAAATGATGCAAAAAATAAAAAGTAAAAAAGTACATGATGGGCCATTAGTAGTTTTGCAAAAAAGTAAAAAAATAATAATTTTTATACTAATGGCGCACTGTTGCACAGTGCGCCATTACTAGTTTAAACTAGTAATGGCGCACTGTGCAATGGTGCGCCATTAGTAGTTTTGCCAAAAAGTACAAAAACAAATTACTGGCGCACTTTGTCACCGGTGCGCCATTAGTAGTTCTAACTACTAATGGCGCACTTTGCCCGGATGCGCCATTAGTATGTTTGAAAAAATGGAAAAAAAATTTGTTACTAGTGGCGCACCTTTTGTCTGGTGCGCCATTAGTGTCTTCCACACTAATGGCGTACCTCCACCTGGTGCGCCATTAGTATATAGTAGTGGCGCACCATATCTCTGGTGCACCATTAGTGTCAATCCTATCTTTAGCCCTTTTCCTAGTAGTGACGAGTGCACTACCACATTAGCGCGAGGCCGAGCCGAGGGGGAGAGGGGTCGGAACCCCCCACCCCCATCCCGACGAGGCTGAGCCAGGAACGAGCCATAGCAGGCGACGACGTGGCGTGCCGCGGCGTCGCATTCGGAGGCGAGTCCATAACATGACTTGCCCTCGGTGTAACATGACATGCCCCCGCACCGCATCGCACCGAGGGGCATAGTTGTACTGACACATCTTCCTTGAATGAACTTGCCCCATTATCTATCTTTAGGGGTGTGTGGATGGGCGTGGCGGGAAACAGAATAACCGCACTGTGCCTCTCAAAGGAGCGCACTGTCGTGTTAGCGCACGGCCGAGCCAGGGGGGAGGGGGTTCGGGACCCCCCCTCCCCATCCCGGCGAGGCCGAGCCAGGAATGAGCGTAGTAGGCGACGACGCGGCGTGCCGCGGCATCGCATGTGGAGGGGAGTCCGTAACATGACTTGCCCCTGCACCACACCCCACCGAGGGGCATAGTTGTACTGACACATCTTCCTTGTATGGACTTGCCCCCATTATCTATCTTTAGGGGTGTGTGGGTGCGTGTGGGGGGAAACAGAATAACTGCAATGCACCTGTCAAACGAGCGCACTGCCACGTTAGCGCGAGGCCGAGCCAGGGGGTGGGGGGTCAGGACCCCCCCTCCCCCATCTCGGCGAGGCTTAGCCAGGAACGAGCCATAGCAGGAGACGACGCAGCGTGCCGCGGCATCGCATGTGGAGGCGAGTCCGTCACATGACTTGCCCCCGCACCGCACCGCCCCGAGGGGCATAGTTGTACTGACACATCTTCCTTGTATGGGCTTGCCCCCATTATCTATCTTTAGGGGTGCGTGGGTGCGTGTGGGGGGAAATAGAATAACCGCACTGCGCCTGTCAAACGAGTGCACTGTCGCGTTAGCACGAGGCCGAGCCGAGGGGAGGGGGGGTCGGGACCCCCTCCCCCATCCCGGCGAGCCCGAGCCATGAACGAGCCATAGCATGCGATGACGCGGCGTGCCTCGGCGTCGCATGCGGAGGCGAGGCTGTAACATGACATACCCCCGCACCGCATCGCACCGAGGGGCATAGTTGTACTAACACATCTTCCTTGAATGAACTTGCCCCCATTATCTATCTTTAGGGGTGTGTGGATGGGCGTGGCGGGAAACAGAATAACCGCACTGTGCCTGTCAAAGGAGCGCACTATCGTGTTAGCGCACGGCCGAGCCAGGGGGAGGGGGGTCGGGACCCCCCTCCTCATCCCGGCGAGGCCGAGCCAGGAACGAGCGTAGTAGGCGACGACGTGGCGTGCCGCGGCGTCACCTGCGGAGGCGAGTCCATAACATGACTTGCCCCCGCACTGCACCGAGGGGCATAGTTGTACTAACACATCTTCCATGTATAGACTTGCCCCCATTATCTATCTTTAGGGGTGCGTGGGTGCATGTGGGGGGTCAGAATAACCGCACTACGCCAGTCAAACGAGCGCACTGCCGTGGTAGCGCGAGGCCGAGCCGGGGAGGGGGAAATAGAATAACCACACTGCGCCTGTCAAACGAGCGCACTATCGCGTTAGCGCGAGGCCGAGACGGGGGGAGGGATGTCGGGAGCCCCCTCCCCCATCCCGGCGAGGCCGAGCCAGGAAGGAGCCGTAGCAGGCGACGACGTGGCGTGCCGCGGCGTCGCATGCGGAGGCGAGTACGTAACATGACTTGCTCCCGCACTGCACCGCACCGCACCAAGGGGCATAGTTTTACTGACACATCTTCCTTGTATGGGCTTGCCCCATTATCTATCTTTAGGGGTGTGTGGGTGCGTGTGGGGGGAAATAGAATAACCGCACTGCGCCTGTCAAACGAGTGCACTGTCGCGTTAGCACGAGGCCGAGCCAAGGGGAGGGGGGGTCGGGACCCCCTCCCCCATCCCGGCGAGGCCGAGCCATGAATGAGCCATAGCATGGGATGACGCGGCGTGCCTCGGCGTCGCATGCGGAGGCGAGTCCGTAACATGACATGCCCCTGCACCGCATCGCACCGAGGGGCATAGTTGTACTGACACATCTTCCTTGTATGGGCTTGCCCCCATTATCTATCTTTAGGGGTGTGTGGGTGCGTGTGGGGGAAATAGAATAACCGCACTGCGCCTGTCAAACGAGTGCACTGTCGCGGTAGCATGAGGCCGAGACGGGGGGAGGGATGTCGGGAGCCCCCTCCCCCATCCCGGCGAGGCCGAGCCAGGAAGGAGCCGTAGCAGACGGGGGGAGGGGCATAGTTGTACTGACACATCTTCCTTGAATGAACTTGCCCCCATTATCTATCTTTAGGGGTATGTGAATGGGCGTGGCGGGAAACAGAATAACCGCACTGTGCCTGTCAAAGGAGCGCACTGTCGTGTTAGCGCACGGCCGAGCCAGGGGGGAGGGGGCTCGGGACCCCCCCCCTCCCCATCCCGGCGAGGCCGAGCCAGGAACGAGCGTAGTAGGCGACGATGCGGCGTGCCGCGTCATCGCATGTGGAGGCGAGTCCGTAACATGACTTGCCCCTGCACCGCACCGCACCGAGGGGCATTGTTGTACTGACACATCTTCCTTGTATGGACTTGCCCCCATTATCTATCTTTAGGGGTGTGTGGGTGCGTGTGGAGGGAAACAGAACAACCGCAATGCGCCTGTCAAACGAGCGCACTACCGCGTTAGCGCGAGGCCGAGCCAGGCGGAGGGGGGTCAGGACCCCCCTCCCCCATCCCGGCAAGGCCGAGCCAGGAACGAGCCATAGCAGGCGACGACGCGGCGTGCCGTGGCATCGCATGTGGAGGCAAGTCCGTAACATGAATTGCCCTCGCACCGCACCGCACCGCACCGAGGGGCATAGTTGTACTGACACATCTTCCTTGTATGGACTTGCCCCCATTATCTATCTTTAGGGGTGCGTGGGTGCGTGTGGGGGGAAACAGAATAATCACACTATGCTTGTCAAACGAGTGCACTGCCGCGTTAGCGCGAGGCCGAGCCGAGGGGGAGGGGGTTGGGACCGCCCCTCCCCCATCCCGACGAGGCCGAGCCAGGAACGAGGCGTAGCAAGCGACGACGCGGAGCGCCGCGGCGTCGCATGCGGAGGCAAGTCCGTAACATGACATGCCCCTGTTATCTTATCTTTATTTCTTAGGGGAAAATCCTGCACTGTTATGAATTATTATTTCATTTGTACTTTTTTTATAATTTTTATTGTACTGTTGTGAGTTATTATTTGTACTTTAGCCGTTTGTTTTCTCCCTCTATATTTTTTGGTATTTAATTTTTTATTGTATTTATTTTTCGCTATTATCTTTGGTAACTGCCCAGAGATAGTGGGCTTCACCACGATTGTGGGCTTTGGCCGTCGGTTTTCTCGCACTCATCTTTTAACCTCCTCTCTCCCCTTTTCCGGTACGCTCCCCTCCCCAAATCGATTCCTTCTTCGTTCCCCTCTTCTTCCCTTCTCGTAGAGAAGTTGCTTCTCCTGTTAAGCCGCGGGAGCGTCGGCCGGCGGGTTGAACCCCAGGGGTGGAGATCTGGGTGCTTTGTTTGCTCCTTTGCTCTGCCATCGACTTCCCTTGAGTCCTCTTATGTACATATTTTTCCCTCTATTTCTAAGCTATTGCTCTCTTGGTGTCTCAGGCTGGATTCGCTAGGGTTCTTTTGGTCTTGAACGAGCGGTTGGCGACGGTGATACTGGATTCCGTGGCGGATTTTGTGTTTTGTTGGTAAGAGTTTTGCTTTTGTATGGCCTGCTTCATTTCTGAAATAGGTCAGAGCCCTAATTTTTGTTCATGTGTCTTGCAGATCTGGTTCGACAGATTTTAGGTCTGTAGATCTCAATGGGTACATCATCCAGTCCGGACAAGTTGAATGTGGGTGATTTTCCCTGTAATTTGGATGATGCTTTAACAGATCTGGTTTTTTGGTTGTATAGGTGTTGTCGTATCGAGTTTATAAGTTGTGTGTATTTTGGTAGCTGTTAATTTTGTCCTGGAATGTGTGGTGTGTATAGTTTTGGCGGTTGATGTGACGTGCAGATAGGTTGTAGTACTGATCACCATGTGTAGTTTGAAATGTTGTCCTGGCATTTGAATAGGTTGTAGTAGTCTGTGAAGAACTATTATGATGTTGAAAGAGTTGTCATTCTGAAGTTTGTTGTGCCAGTGGTGGGTTGATATTGTTTTATTGGTTGCACTTGTATTGTTCATATAGTTGAACTGATTGCTTGATCATGTACTTTTTGCTAATTATGATGTTGTTGCAGATGTTGGAGTGTCGGTGCCTCCTGATTCTGACAAATCAGAACGCTTTCAAGATCGTGTGAATATTATTTTTGAGACACCAAATACTCTATAAGAACTTGCGAATTTTGCTGGTGTTTCTCTTATATTTGCTCTTTTTTACCAGCCTTGAATACATAAATATGCTTAGCTACATCAGTTGTTCCTTTTCTTTTGTGTCTGATGCTATGTGCTTTATTTATCTTGTCTCTGCAATGTTAATTGTGTTTTAATTTTACATGTGCGTGCTTAGCTTCTTTGTTTATGTTGTTAATGACAGTCATCGTGCTCCTGAGGACATTGTTGATGTTGTCAAGGATATTACTGATGGAATATATTCTCTTAACGTTGATGATGGTGATGGCAGCTTGCAGTTGTCTGTTACTCAGTCACAGAGTGTTGATGGCAGTAAGCCTGTTACCCAGGCTGAGGATGTTCCTACGCAGTTATAGCTCGAGGATGAAAGGATAAGAAATAAGAAGTTTGATTTCCAGAGGAGGAAGGAGTTGGAACGGCGTCAAAAGGCTGCTTCTGTGCAAGGAAGTGATGGGGATGTTCCTGAAGGCTGAAGCTCCTAAAGGTGTAGGTGATGAACGTGGTGACGCTCCTTTTTCAACTGTTGATGCTACATCTCATGGAAGTGACATGCCTGTGAAGACAAACCTGATGCAAACTTGTTTGAAGCAAGTGTTTACTCGTGATTCGGTTAAGGAGAAGAAAGCTGTTTTCAAGAGTGATACGTCTCCAACGTATCTACAATTTTTGATTGCTCCATGCTATATTATCTACTGTTCTGGACTATATTGGGCTTTATTTTCCACTTTTATATTATTTTTGGGACTAACCTATTAACCGGAGGCCCAACCTAGAATTGCTTTTTTGCCTATTTCAGTATTTCGGAGAAACAGAATATCAAATGGAGTCCAAACGGAATAAAACCTTCGGGGACGTGATTTTCTCACCGAACATAATCCAGGAGACCTGGACCCTACTCCAAGGAGTCAAAGAGGCGGTCACGACGGTGGGGGACACGCCCACCCCCCTAGGGCGCGCCCCTGCCTCGTGGGCCCCTCGGTGCTCCACCGATGTACTCCTTCCTCCTATATATACCTATGTACCCCCAAACGAACAGATACGGAGCCGAAAACCTAATTCCACCGCCGCAACTTTCTGTATCCACTAGATCCCATCTTGAGGTCTGTTCCGGAGCTCCGCCGAAGAGGGCCGTCATCACGGAGGGCATCAACATCATCATAGCCTCTCCGATGAAGTGTGAGTAGTTTACCTCAGACCTTCGAGTCCATAGTTAGTAGCTAGATGGCTTCTTCTCTCTTTTTGGATCTCAATACAAAGTTTTCCCCCTCTCTCGTGGAGATCAATTCGATGTAATCTTCTTCTTTTTGCGGTGTGTTTGTTGAGACCGATGAATTGTGGGTTTATGACCAAGTCTATCTATGAATAATATTTGAATCTTCTCTGAATTCTTTTATGTATGATTCGTTATCTTTGCAAGTCTCTTCGAATTATCCGTTTGGTTTGCCAACTAGATTGGTAGTTCTTGCCATGGGAGAAGTGCTTAGCTTTGGGTTCGATCTTGCGATGTCCTTTCCCAGTGACAGAAGGGGCAGCAAGGCACGTATTGCATCGTTGCCATCGAGGATAACAAGATGGGGTTTATTTCATATTGCATGAATCTATCTCTCTACATCATGTCATCTTGCTTAAAGCGTTACTCTGTTTTTAACTTAATACTCTAGATGCATGCTGGATAGCGGTTGATGAGTGGAGTAATAGAAGTAGATGAAGAATTGTTTCGGTCTACTTGTCACGGACGTGATGCCTATATACATGATCATGCCAAGATATTCTCATAACTATGCTCAATTCTGTCAATTGCTCAACAGTAATTTGTTCACCCACCGTCGAATACTTATGCTCTTGAGAGAAGCCACTAGTGAAACCTATGGCCCCCGGGTCTATTCTCATCATATCAATCTCCATCACTTTAATCTTGCTTTGCTTTTTACTTTTCACTTTGCATCTCTATACCAAAAATACCAAAAATATTATATCTATCAGATCTCACTCTCGTAAGTGACCGTGAAGGGATTAACAACCCCTAATCGCGTTGGTTGCGAGTAGCTATCATTTTGTGCAGGTACGAGGGACTTGAGCGTGGCCTCCTACTGGATTGATACCTTGGTTCTCAAAAACAGAGGGAAATACTTACGCTACACTGCTGCATCATCCCTTCCTCTTCGGGGAAATCCAACGCAAGCTCAAGAGGTAGCAAGAAAAATTTCTTTTGCCGTTGCCGGGGAGTCTCCGCAAAAAGTCAACATACCAAGTACCCATCACAATCCCTATCTCTCGCATTACATTATTTGCCATTTGCCTCTTGTTTTCCTCTCCCCCACTTCACCCTTGCCGTTTTATTCGCCCTCTCTTTCCCAATCTCCTTCTCCTTCTCCTCCCTCTCTTTTCCGCTTGCCTTTTTGTTTGCTCGTGTGTTGGATTTCTTGTTTGTCGCGATGGCTCAAGATACTGCCAAATTGTGTGACTTCACCAATACCAATAATAATGATTTCCTTAGCACTCCAATTGCTCCTCTTGCCAGATACTGCTTTGTTGAATCTTGTTATGAAAGATCAATTCGCCGGCCTTCCTAGTGAAGATGCCGCTACTCATCTGAATATCTTCATTGATTTATGTGATATGCAAAAGAAAAAAGATGTCGATAATGATGTCGTTAAATTGAAGCTATTTCCTTTTTCGCTTAGAGATCGTGCTAAAGCTTGGTTTTCGTCTTTGCCTAAAAATAGTATTGATTCTTCGAACAAGTGCAAAGATGCTTTTATCTCTAAGTATTTCCCTCCCGCTAAGATCATCTCTCTTAGAAATGATATTATGAACTTTAAGCAACTTGATCATGAACATGTTGCACAAGCTTGGGAGAGAATGAAATTAATTATACATAATTGCCCTACTCATGGTTTGAATTTATGGATGATTATACAAAAAATTTATGCTGGATTGATTTTTGCTTCTAGAAATCTTTTAGATTCGGCCGCGGGAGGCACTTTTATCGAAATCACTTTAGGAGATGCTACTAAACTCCTAGATAATATTATGGTTAATTATTCTCAATGGCATACTGAAAGATCTTCTAATAGAAACGTGCATGCGATAGAAGAAATCAATGTTTTGAGTGGAAAGATGGATGAACTTATGAAATTATTTGCTACTAAGAGTGTTTCTTCTGATCCTAATGATATGCCTTTGTCTACTTTGATTGAGAATAACAATGAATCTATGGATGTGAATTTTGTTGGTAGGAATAATTTTGGGAACAATGCTTATAGAGGGAATTTTAATCCTAGGCCATATCCTAGTAATCCTTCTAATGATTATGGGAATTCCTACAACAACTCTTATGGAAATTATAATAAGATGCCCTCTGAATTTGAGAATAGTGTTAAAGAGTTTATGAATTCACAAAAGAATTTTAATGCTTTGCTTGAAGAGAAATTGCTTAAAGTTGATGATTTGGCTAGGAACGTTGATAGAATTTCTCTTGAGATTGATTCTTTAAAGCATAGATCTATTCCTCCTAAGCATGATATCAATGAGTCTCTCAAATCCATGAGAATTTCCATTGATGAGTGCAAGGAAAGAACCACTAGGATGCGTGCTTCCAAAGATGCCTCTATTAAAGCGTGTTCTTCCTATGAAAATTAAGATGAAGATCTAAAAGTTATTGATGTGTCTCCTATTAAATCTTCGTTTTGCAATATGAATCTTGATGAAACTGAATATGATCTTCCTTTACCTAGAAGGCATTCTAAAAATTTGAACTATTTAGATCTTTATGATGAAATTGGTGAAAGTGGGATTGAAAGAAATAAAAATCTAGATGTTGCTAAACCCACTATATTGGATTTCAAGGAATTTAATTATGAAATTTTCTCTTTAATTGATTGTATTTCCTTGTTGCAATCCGTGCTAAATTCTCCACATGCTTATAGTCAAAAGAAAGCCTTCACCGAACATATTGTTGATGCCTTGATGCAATCTTATGAAGAAAAACTTGAGTTGAAAGTTTCTATCCCTAGATAACTCTATGATGAGTGGGAACCAACTATTAAAATTAAAATTAAAGATCATGAGTTTTATGCTTTGTGTGATTTGGGTGCTAGTGTTTCCACTATCCCCAAAACTTTGTGTGATTTGCTAGATTTCCGCGATTTTGATGATTGCTCTCTAAACTTGCATCTTGCGGATTCTACTATTAAGAAACCTATGGGAAGGATTAATGATGTTCTTACTGTTGCGAATATAAATTATGTGCCCATATATTTCATTGTTCTTGATATAGATTGCAATCCTTCTTGCCCTATTATTCTTGGTACACCTTTCCTTAGAATGGTTGGTGCGATTATTGGTATGAAGGAAGGGAATATTATATTTCAATTTCCAATAAAAAAGGGCATGGAACACTTTCCAAGAAAGAAAATAAAATTGCCATATGAAACCATCATGAGAGCCACTTATGGATTGCCTAACAAATATGGCAATACCTAGATCTATCCTCGTTTTTATGTCTAGCTAGGGGCGTTAAATGATAGCGCTTGTTGGGAGGCAACCCAATTTTATTTTTATTCCTTGCTTTTTGCTCCTGTTTAGTAATAAATAATTATTTAGCCTCTGTTTTTATTGTGATTTTTTGTGTTTAATTAGTGTTTGTGCCAAGAACCGTTGGGAAGACTTGGGGAAAGTCTTGTTGAACTTGCTGTAAAAAACTGAAACTTTAGCGCTCACGAGAACTGCTGTCATTTTTATTTGGAGAGTTCTATTTAGTTATTTATTTTTGAAGATGATTAATAGATAAATTCCTCACGTCCAGAAATTTATTTTAGAAATTTTGGGGTTCCAGATCTTGCGCTAGCTACAGATTACTACAGACTGTTCTGTTTTTGACATATTCTGTTTTTCGTGTGTTGTTTGCTTATTTTGATGAATCTATGGTTAGTAAAATAGTTTATAATCCATAGAGAAGTTGCAATACAGTAGTTTTAACACCAATATAAATATATAATGAGTTCATTGCAGTACCTTGAAGTGGTCTTTTGTTTTCTTTCGCTAACGGAGCTCACGAGTTTTCTACTTTAAGTTTTGTGTTGTGAAGTTTTCATGTTTTGGGTGAATTCTTGTGATGGATTATGGAACAAGGAGTGGCAAGAGCCTAAGATTGGGGATGCCCATGGAACCCCCAAGATAATCCAAGGATACCAAAAAGTCAAAGCTTGGGGATACCCCAGAAGGCATCCCCTCTTTCGTCCACTTTCCATCGGTAATTTACTTGGAGCTATATTTTTATTCACCAACATGACATGTGTTTTGCTTGGAGCGTCTTGTATTATTTGTGTCTTTGTGTTTTAGTGTCCCACAATCATCCTTGTGGTACACACCTTTTGAGAGAGCCATACATGAATTAGAATTTGATAGAATACTCTATGTGCTTCACTTATATCTTTTGAGCTATGTAGTTTTGCTCTATGTGCTTCACTTATATCTTTTGAGCATTATAATTTTGCTCTATGTGCTTCACTTATATCTTTTGAGCTATGTAATTTTGCTCTATGTGCTTCACTTATATCTTTTGAGCTATGTAGTTTTGCTCTATGTGCTTCACTTATATCTTTTGAGCATTATAATTTTGCTCTATGTGCTTCACTTATATCTTTTGAGCTATGTAATTTTGCTCTATGTGCTTCACTTATATCTTTTAGCGTTATAATTTTTCTCTATGTGCTTCACTTAGATCTTTTAGAGCACGATGGTGGATTTGTTTTAAAGAAACTATTTATCTCTCATGCTTCACTTAAATTATTTTAAGAGTCTTAATAGCATGGTAATTTGCTTAATAATAATATGCTTGGTATTCAAGATTTGTGAAACTTTCTTTTGAGTGTGTTGAATACTAAGAAAAGATTGAAGCATGATAATTGTTTTGAGATATGGAGGTGATAATATTATTGAGTAGTTGTAAATTTAAAGAATACTTGTGTTAAATTTTGTGAGTCCCGTAACATAAACGTATGGTGAACCGTTATGTGATGAAGTCGGAGCATGATTTATTTATTGATTGTCTTCCTTATGAGTGGCGGTCGGGGACGAGCGATGGTCTTTTCCTACCAATCTATCCCCCTAGGAGCATGCGCGTAATACTTTGCTTTGATAACTTCTAGATTTTTGCAATAAGTATATGAGTTCTTTATGACTAATGTTGAGTCCATGGATTATATGCACTTTTTCCCATCCTTCCACCTTAGCTAACCTCTCTAATACCGTGCACCCTTCGCCGGTATCATACACCTACCATATACCCTCCTCAAAACAGCCACCATACCTACCTATTATGGCATTTCCATAGCCATTCTGAGATATATTGCCATGCAACTTTCCACCATTTCGTTTATTATGACACACTCCATCATTGTCATATTGCATATCCTGGTACACCGCCGGTGGCATTCATATGGAGTCATATTTTGTTCTAAGTATCGAGTTGTAATTGTTGAGTTGTAACAAAAATAAAAGTGTGATGATCATCATTATTAGAGCATTGTCCCAGTGAGGAAAGGATGATGGAGACTATGATTCCCCCACAAGTCGGGATGAGACTCCAGACGAAAAATAAATAAAAGAGGCCAAAGAAGCCCAAAAAAAGAGAAAGAAAAGAGGCCATAAAAAGAGAAAAGGCCCAAATAAAAAAATTGAGATAAAAAGAGAGAAGGGACAATGTTACTATCCTTTTACCATACTTGTGCTTCGAAGTAGCACCATGATCTTCATAGTAGAGAGTCTCTCGTGTTATCACTTTCATATACTAGTGGGAATTTTACATTATAGAACTTGGCTTGTATATTCCAATGATGGGCTTCCTCAAAATTCCCTAGGTATCCGTGAGCAAGAAAGTTGGATGCACACCCACTTAGTTTATTTTGATGAGTTTTCATATACTTATAGCTCTAGTGCATACGTTGCATGGCAATCCCTACTCACTCACATTGATATCTATTGATGGGCATCTCCATAGCCCGTTGATATGCCTAGTTGATGTGATACTATCTTCCCCTCTTTTTGTCTTCTCCACAACCACCATTCTATTCCACCTATAGTGCTATATCCATGGCTCACACTCATGTATTGCGTGAAGATTGAAAAAGTTTTGAAAAAGTTAGAGTATGAAACAATTGCTTGGATTGTCATCGGGGTTGTGCATGATTTAAATACTTTGTGTGGTGAAGATAGAGCATAGCCATACTATATGATTTTGTAGGGATAACTTTCTTTGGCCATGTTATTTTGAGAAGACATAATTGCTTTGTTAGTATGTTTGAAGTATTATTATTTTTATGTCAATATAAACTTTTGTCTTGAATCTTTCAAATCTGAATATTCATATCACAATTAAGAAGATTTGCATTGAAATTATGCCAATTAGCACTCCGCATCAAAAATTCTCTTTTTATCATTTACCTACTCGAGGACGAGTAGGAATTAAGCTTGGGGATGCCTGATACGTCTCCAACGTATCTATAATTTGTATTGCTCCATGCTATATTATCTAATGTTTTGGACTATATTGGGATTTATTTTCCACTTTTGTATTATTTTTGTGACTAACCTATTAACCGGAGGACCAGCCCATAATTGTTGTTTTTTTGCCTATTTCAGTATTCCGGAGAAACAGAATATCAAACGGAGTCCCAACGGAATAAAACCTTCGGGAACGTAATTTTCTCACCGAACGTGATCCAGTAGACTTGGACCCTACTCCAAGGAGTCAAAGAGGTGGTCACGAGGGTGGGGGCGCGCCCACCCCCCTAGGGCGCGCCCCTGCCTCGTGGGCCCGTCGGTGCTCCACCAACGTACTCCTTCCTCCTATATATACCTACATACCCCCAAACGAATAGATACGGAGCCGAAAACCTAATTCAACCGCCGCAACTTTCTGTATCCACGAGATCCCATCTTGGGGCCTGTTCCAGAGCTCCGCCGGAGAGGGCGTCATCACGGAAAGCTTCAACATCATCATAGCCTCTGCGATGAAGTATCAGTAGTTTACCTCAGACCTTCGGGTCCATAGTTAGTAGCTAGATAGCTTCTTGTCTCTTTTTGGATCTCAATACAAAGTTCTCCCCCTCTCTCGTGGAGATCTATTCGATGTAATCTTCTTCTTTTTGCGGTGTGTTTGTTGAGACCGATGAATTGTGGGTTTATGATCAAGTCTATCTATGAATAATATTTGAATCTTCTCTGAATTCTTTTATGTATGATTGGTTATCTTTGCAAGTCTCTTCGAATTATCCGTTTGGTTTGGCCAACTAGATTGGTAGTTCTTGCCATGGGAGAAGTGCTTAGCTTTGGGTTCGATCTGGCGGTGTCCTTTCCCAGTGACAGAAGGGGCAGCAAGGTACGTATTGCATCATTGCCATCGAGGATAACAAGATGGGGTTTATTTTATATTGCATGAATTTATCTCTCTACATCATGTCATCTTGCTTAAAGCGTTACTCTGTTTTTAACTTAATACTCTAGATGCATGCTGGATAGCGGTCGATGAGTGGAGTAATAGTAGTAGATGCAGAATCGTTTCGGTCTACATGTCACGAACGTGATGCCTATATACATGATTATGCCTAGATATTCTCATAACTATGCTCAATTCTGTCAATTTCTCAACAGTAATTTGTTCACCCACCGTAGAATACTTATGCTCTTGAGAGAAGCCACTAGTGAAACCTATGGCCCCCCGGGTCTATTCTCATCATATCAATCTCCATCACTTTAATCTTGCTTTGCTTTTTACTTTGCCTTTTACTTTTCACTTTGCATCTCTATACTAAAAATACCAAAAATATTATATCTATCAGATGTCACTCTCGTAAGTGACCATGAAGGGATTGACAACCCCTAATCGCGTTGGTTGCGAGTAGCTCTCGTTTTGTGGAGGTACGAGGGACTTGAGCGTCGCCTCCTACTGGATTGATACCTTGGTTCTCAAAAACTGAGGGAAATACTTACGCTACTCTGCTGCATCATCCCTTCCTCTTTGGGGAAATCCAACACAAGCTCAAGAGGTAGCAAAGAGGAAGATGTCAGATCGAAATCCTATTGGCACACAGAGGCGTAGCCCACGTCATTACTAGGAAAAGGCCTACTAATGGCGCACCAGTTTTGCCTACTAATGGCGCACCACTGGTGCGCCATTAGTATCACGCCACTAGTATTCATTACTAATGGCGCACCACTGGTGCGCCATTAGTATCTGGTATACTAATGGCGCACCACCAAGTGCGCCATTAGTATATAACACCATGCGCCATTAGTATGCCTCCCAGGGGCCATATTTAACCATGTGCTTTGGCACACTAATGGCGCACTACTGATGGATGCGCCATTAGTATACTTGGCATACTAATGGCGCACTGTTTAGTGATGCGCCATTAGTATACTTTGGCATACTAATGGCGCACTCTATAGTGATGCGCCATTAGTATGAATATTAGGGTTTTTTTACTTTTCTGATTTTTGCACAGGTTACAAAATATATTATTTGAAAGAATATAGACAGTAGCACACAGCAACAGCAGATTCATCGAATACAATAGAAGATTAGTCCCCGAATACAATTCATCATATTAGTCTCCGAATTCAAAAGACCGAACAAAGATAGAACATTAAAAGTCTCGAGACTGTGAGTAGTGAGTTTGTCGGAAGTAATACTCATCCTAACAAGTCCTACTAATCATCATCATACAACTTCTATTCATTATTAATAACAAGTCATACGATCATCATCTTGATAGTCATCGAACCAACCCTACTTAATTGTTCTTAGCACATGATCATCAGTATTAGGCAGGACCTAAATACCCTATTTAAGCTAAAATAGCATAAAACAATATAGACCCTGACTCTCCATTATGGAGAATGGAGAACATCTTGTCTCCAATTCTTGCGCTTCGCTTCCTTTTGCTTCCAAGAACCTCCTTACGACTGTCCATACATTTTTTCCATCCTTTGATTTTCATGTATCCACTTCTTTTAGAAATCTCGTATGGACAGTTGAGATTCGTAGGATGACCTGGCTGTATGTTCAAAACATTAAGACTACCTTTCTTATACATCAAATGGGGCACACAACTCTCTGGGATTATCTGTTGAAAAACATAGTAATAACTTCATAGTTAGCAATGATGTACTAGTTTTAGAAGTATGCAAAAGATGCACGGATGTCGTAATAGTAAAAATCTTACCAGGGTATCTCCATGGTAGTTACCATAGTTGAACACATGCACAAGTGTCACGTATTTACCATAATGTTGAGGAGTTTGATTGTGGATATTGTAATTCTCAATGTCAGTACAAAATCCGACCAGATGATTTTTCTCCTTGTAAGTTGTTAATTCGGAGCAATCGGTGTAGTGGGTTTTGTCTACCATCTCCTGCACATTCTTTAAACAATAAAAATAAGCTGTCAATGGAAATAAGGTGTCAACTATTTTGAAATAAACAATATAAATTAGCTAGTAACTATGTTTGAGAACCTCACATAGCGGTAGAACTGGAGGCGTATCAACAAGGACCCAAATGTCCATATTGTCTTGGTTGATGTTAGGATTACCAAGATCCATGGTGATAAGCATACCCTCATCAAAACCATACATCTTGCAAAATGCTTCCCAATTTTTGCAACCAAAATGGGTTACGCTCTCAGAATTATATAGATTTACTTCAAAGTCCACATCGTGATGAGTCCTTAGGTGAATTTTCTTTGTTTCGGGAATTTCATGGTCTTCAAAATCCATCCTCTCCAAGACATAGCGTCTTGCATGGCATTGGATAAGCTATACTCAAATTGTAAAAGATGAAAATTACACGTTGAAATAGTTGAAGTCATGCTTAATTATGAAAATAACACTTGTCGTCGTTGTGTACCGTTTCAACTTCGAAGGTCTCCTCGAGCTTAATGCTGAAGCGCCGATCATCTTCTAGGTGAGGCATGTCACACAGACCTCGATCGTCGTGGCACCAGTCGCACTCCCCCAGGAGACTTTCATCGTCCGATGACGACATATCCTACGTTCATAATTCAAAACTACATCATTTAGGGTTTGTCGACACCGAGGCATCCTAAAAGCTAAGCTTTTATCATTTAGGGTTTATCGATGCCGAGGCACCCTAAAAGCCTAAGCTTTCATCATTTAGGTTCTTATCGACACCGAGGCACCCTAAAAGCCAAGGTTTTATCATTTAGGGTTTGTCAACGCCGAGGCACCCTAAAAGCCTAATCTTTCATCATTTAGGTTCTTATCGACACTGAGGCACCCTAAAACCTATGGTTTAATGCAGCAAGAATAAAGGGGCAGTTGATCCTACTTAATTAAGTACTAAGATACCCCGGCCCATGCATTAGTCGCAAGTACCCCATATGTCCTATTTTTAGCAAAGTCATGCTAAAATTCACAGAAAATTTCAGCATGACCTTTGCTGAAAATAGGACGCATGGAGTACCCGAATTTGTCGGAACGGAAGTTAATCGACATTCCGGCAAACTCAAGGGCCTCTCAGGGTACCTGCAAATTCATCACGACACAATGGTCAGAGACAAAACCCAGCAAACTAGCAAGATGATCATCATCTTTGCAAGTCATTACTTGTCAAACACAGAAGTGCATAACACAAGCTCACCGACATAGACCAAGATGATCATCAATTTTGAATCAATAGACATACTTCTCAAAAGAGGCATGATCAAATTTTGGTGCCCTTGACTTACTAGTATTTATCTCTTATGACTGATGAATGTGCATTGAGTCCAGAAGCAAAGACTCTACAGTGAAATGAATAAAACCTTGGAAATATATTTATGATAACTCTAAATGGATCAGAAGGTGCAGATGCACTTGTAAAAAAAGGTATGGATTTGCAGCAGCTTTGTTCTGATTATGACACCATTCTGTTAAGAAGGCAAAATAACATTATCATCCCAATTCATGGTTGAAGTTGAAGACCCTAAGCTTTAAAATGCCAAGTCTCACTTACGCATGTTAACTTATTTACCAGTTCAGAACTATCACCAGAAAATAGTAAATCCACATTGACCACATAATATTATTTTGCAACCACTCAGTTTGTCCTTGACTGGGACACTTGAAGCACAAAACAACTAATGCAGAGCTAGGTCTACTTTGGTTCGGACAGATCACATCCTGGTGCATATGTGGGGTTTTTTTACTTAGAAAATACAAAACTTCTATTATTGTTTTTATTTTTAACCAGAGCCTAACCACCTCTATAGTTTACAAACTAATTCAGAAAATCACTAATCAGGCATGGAAAATTATTTTAGCCATGATCCCTGAGGATTAGAGCCTCCACAAGTCAGAGAAAATTAGTGTCTCCACTTATGTTGTCAATGCTTGTTGTATGTTTGGCTTAAGGGTTTTGCTTTTCAAATTCTGACTCTGTTTTTAAACAAAGTAGGCTTCTATCCTATCTAGAATGTAATGAAGATGTCTTGGATAAGCTGAGTGTCATAATGAAGATGTCTTGGGGAGACTTGATATATGTCCAAAATTAGAAAAATCACAAAGTACTTTCTCTACCTAATAAACTCCATATGACCACATAAAACCCTGTTTAACACACCTGTAAAGAGGAACAACCCCCCGAAGGAGCTAGAAAGCTATATGAAAGAAAATTATCAAGCACAGGCATACAAATTCTATACTGTATGAAACAAAATAGGTACAACAAGTAGCTGCTAGAGTCATATGCTGAGAGTAGGTGTCAGCTTAAGACATTCTGAAATAGTAAATAACTAAAGGGCACTTGATTATGCACTTAGTAACAAGGTATATTGCATGATTCATAATTTTATAGGAGACCAATAGTAGAAATTTGATTGGGAGTGCTCCATTTCACTAGCGGCCCATTTCACTCACTTTTGCAAAGCATCAGGGCACCAAAGTGTCCATAGGCAACACCAAGGAAACCAAATCCCCAAAAAAGTTTTCTCTCGATCAAGGCATGATCCATCCTTCCTAACCATCACAGTCAATCTAGCTACTAGCTCTAGGTGGCCCTAGGGTTTGCAGGGGAGGGGGTGGAGGAGAAGGGAGGAATCACCTGGGGGAGGGGATGGAGGAATAGAGGAAGACGTCGGGGTGCGGGCGCGGGCGGAGGGGCTTGGGTGGGAGGACGTCGAGTGCGCGGGCGTGGGCGGAGGGGGGACAGCGAGGGAGGCGGCGCTCGGCTCGGTGTCGCGTGGCCTGGCTGAGCTGAGGTAGAGGCAGTCGTCATCTCCTCCTCTTCCTGGTCCTCCTCCGGCTCAGGGCGCGGGGGTGCGGGGGCGGCGGCGCGGGGGAGCTGCTGTGGTGGGGGCGCGGGGGCGGCGGCGCGGGGGAGCTGCGGTGGTGGGGCCGCGGGGAGCTGCGGTGGTGGGGGCGCGGGTGCCGCGGGGGTGGAGTCCGGCGAGGGTCGGGGCGGCGGCGGCGGGGCAGCGCGCGGGTGGATCTGGTGAGGGAGAGGGACGAATGGGATCTGGCGAGAGGGAGAGGAAGGAATTAGCTAGGTGGGGAAGCATACTAATGGCGCACTCGCGGTCGGTGCGCCATTAGTATTTTTTTACATAGAAATGGCGCACCAGGCAGAGGTGCGCCATTAGTAATCTTTTTTTTATAAATAGCAATGGCGCACCAGGCAGAGGTGCACCATTAGTAATCTTTTTTTTATAAATAGCAATGGCGCACCAGCCAGAGGTGCGCCATAAGTAATTTATTTTTATTTTTTGTTGCATGTAATAATTTTTTAGAAAATGAATATGAATATGAAACAATAATATTTTTTTATAAAAACAGTAATAATTGTTGTTTAACAACAATTGTAGTCTACACTTTTTTATTATTATTTTTTAAAAAATGAATATGAATATGAAACGGGGGGTGCTCGTCGGCGGCGGTGGAGCGGGGGAGGGTGCGGGGGGTGCTCATCGGCGGTGGTGGAGCGGGGGAGGGTGCGGGGGGTGCTCGTCGGTGGCGGTGGAGCGGGGGAGGGTGCGGTGAGTCGTCAGCGGTGGTGGAGCTAGCGGGGGAGCATGCGGCCGGGTGGGATCGAGATCGAGATGGAGGGGGATAGCGATCGAGATGAAGGGGCATCGAGATCGAGATGGAGGGGGATAGCGATCGAGATGGAGGGGATCGAGATCGAGTGTCCATGAATTCAAAAAGTGCCCATGAAATTTAAAAATATTCATGATATCAAAAAGTGCCCATGAAATACAACTGAGAAATGAAGACTACGATTTAAATACAGTCGATCTTAGCTAGCTATCTGTTCATAATCTTCTTGCCCTTCTTTTTCGCAAATGGAGTTCTTCTGTGGAACGGACGTCCTTTAGGTAGGGTGGTCCTGCTTCTTCTTGTGGTGTATGCTGCTACTACTTCATCGTCGTCGTCATGTTCGATCTTCGGGTCACCGTACTTGTCGAAGTCTTGCTCATTGGCTACTCCATCCATTCCGATGATCTTCCTTTTGCCTCTCCTCACGACAACACGACTGGGCTTTGACGGGTCGGTAATGAAGAAGCATTGGTCCACTTGGGAAGCCAGTACCCATGGCTCATTTTTCGCGGTGACGTTTGCGCCCGCGGTCTTGGATTTGGCTTCGGGTATAACCATGGTGGTGAAATACCGGTCTTCTTTTAGGACGCTCTTGGCCCATCTAACACGGAACATCAGGACCTTCTCTCCAGCATAGCTCAGCTCCCAGATCTCCTCGATCCTTCCGTAGTATCTGTCCTTGTCGTTACCGGTGTAGGATTCCATCGTTACCCCGGAGTTCTGATAACCATCGCTCTTCATGTCCTTGTCCTCGGTGTAGAATGTGTAGCCGTTGATATCATACGCCTCATAGGTCATCAGGTTGTGCTCGGCGCCCTGTGACAAGGCGAATATGAGTTGTTCTTCCGCGGAAGAATCCTCATGTAAAGGGTACGACAGAAGCTTCTGCTTGAACCAACGCGTGAAACATGAGTTGTGCTCTTTGATTATATCTCCGTCCGTCCTCTGTTGGCCTCGGTCATTGTACGTCTTCTCAATAAAGGTTTTGTGCTCTACCACCCAAGGATCGACCACGTCTATGTGTTGTAGTGCGACTAGGTTTGCTCTTTCAAAGTCGGCGAGTCGACCCTCGAAGTTGACATGCATTTCGCGGCGACCCTCACGGTGACCCCATCCAGCGAGCCTGCCAAGGTGCCTGTTGACGGGTAGACCAACGGGGTTCTCGATGCCTAGATAATTCGTGCAGTAGGAGATGCACTCTTCGGTCAGAAAGCCCCTGGCTATACTTCCCTCTGGACGTGACATGTTGCGAACGTATCCTTTGATGACACCATTCATCCTTTCGAACGACATCATGCTGTGCAGGAACATCGGCCCGAGTTGGATGATATCCTCCACGATATGGACCAGCAGATGCACCATAACGTTGAAGAATGCAGGCGGGAAGTACATCTCAAGCTCGCATAGTATCACCACGATCTCTTCCTGTAGCCTTCTGAGTTGCCTCACACCAATCGACTTCCGAGAGATGACTTGAAAAAGTTGCATAGGCCAAATAGCGTTTCACGGACGTGCACGTCCATGATCCCACAGATTGCAACTGGAAGTATCTGCGCCATCAGCACGTGACAGTCGTGAGACTTCATCCCGCTGAACTTCTGCTTCGCTGGGTCTAGGTATCTTCTTATCTTCCCCGCGTAACCGTAAGGAAGTTTTACTCCTACGAGGCAGCTGAAAAACTGCTCGATCTCCTCCTGACTTAGAGTGAAGCACGCGGGAGGGTAGTCACTTCCGGTCTTCTTGGCCTTTTTGCCTTTGCGACGAGTTTCTGTGTCCTGCTTCGCCTCATCATCATCATCATCATCATTAGTGTGAAGCTCCTGCCTGATGCCCATTGATTTCAAGTCTGCCCTTGCTTTCGGCCCATCTTTGGTCCTCTCTTGCATGTTGAGCAGGGTACCAAGCAGACTCTCGCACATGTTATTCGTGATATGCATGGCATCAAGGCTGTGAGGCACATGGTGGATCTTCCAGTACGGCAAGTCCCAGAAAACAGACCTCGTTTTCCATACCTTCAGCAGCAGCTCTGGCACCTTTCGCTTCTTTCCCGGCTCTGGCGCCTTTTGCTTCTTTCCCGGCAGTGGGCAATCTTTCCAATTTTTCAACAGCTCGTCTATTTCCTCGCCGCTCCTTGTACGCGGGCGTTTTCGGGGTTCGGTTTCACCATCGAACAGATCCTTGCGTTTCCTCCACGGGTCATCGTCGCGAAGCCACCTTCGATGTCCCATGAACACGGTTTTCGAAGATCATCTCTATCTAGATGGCGATACGTTGTGTCATCCATGCACCTTACGCATCCAGAAAATCCGTGGACTACCTGCCCCGCGAGATATCCGTAACCGAGATAGTCGTGCACCGTCGTGAGCAGTGCGGCTCTCATAGGGAAATATTCTTTCTCTGCGGCGTCCCACGTATTGGCTGGCGTTTTCCACAGCGTGTCTACCTCCTCTTTCAGCAGCTCCAGATACAGATTTATGTCATTCCCTGGTTGTTTCGGCCCTTCAATTAGCATACTCATGTGAATGTACTTCCTCTTCATGAACAACCAGGGGGGAAGGTTGTACATCCACACAAACACAGGCCAGGTGCTATGTGTGCTTCCCTGGCTGCCAAACGAATTGACTCCATTGGTGCTTGTGCCCAGCATGATGTTCCTTGGATCCTTCCCAAATTCTGGGTGTTCGAAGTTCAACGCTTGCCACTGGCTCCCATCCTTAGGGTGACTCAGCATCTTGTCTTTTTTATTTATCTCCGGATCATTTGCGTCATCTTCTCGCTTCTTCTCCTCCCTATCCGTGTGCCAACATAGGAGCTTTGCTACCTTAGGGTCCGTGAAATACCGCCGCAGACGAGGAGTGATCGGAAAGTACCACACCACTTTTCGAGGAGCTTCCTTCCTCTTCTTGTATCGAGTGACGCCGCACACCGTACATATGGTAGACTCCGCGTGCTCGCCCCGATAAATGATGCAATTGTTCATGCACACATGGTATTTCATGTGCGGTAAATCCAAAGGACACACGACTTTCTTCGCCTCCTCGAAACTGGTCGGGCACTTGTTCCCCTTGGGAAGACGTTCGTGCCAGAATGACATGTTCTCATCGAAGCATGCGTCGGTCATTTTGTGTTTTACCTTCATCTCCAAAGCCATGAGCATTACTTTCAGGCGGGTATTGTAACGCCCTCGATGCGGCTATATCTCCCACGTGTCGAAGCATGACTTAGAGGCATAACCGCATTGAAAACAATGTCGCAAGTGAGATAATCTTCACACAACCCATGTAATATAATAAGGGAAAGAGATACATAGTTGGCTTACATCCGCCACTTCACACAATTACATGAATAAAACATTACATCATCCAGATACAATCAAGGTCCGACTACAGAACCAAAATAAAAGAAGAACCCCAAATGCGACAAAGGTCCCCGATCGACCCCAACTGGGCTCCACTACTGATCAACTAGAACAAAACCACACAAAGGACAAGATCTTCATCGAGCTCCTCCTGAGCTTGGTTGCGTCATCTGCACGGTCTCATCGGCACCTGCAAGCTGGTTTTGGAAGTATCTGTGAGCCACGGGGACTCAGCAATCTCGCACCCTCGCAATCAAGACTATTTAAGCTTATGGGTAAGGTAAAGGTATGAGGTGGAGCTGCAGCAAGCGACTAGCATATATGGTGGCTAAACATACGCAAAAGAGAGCAAGAAGAGAAGACAAAGCACGATCGAGAAATCTATGATCAAGAAGTGATCCTATACCAACCTACGCCAAGCATAACTCCAACACCGTGTTCACTTCCCGGACTCCGCCGGAAAGAGACCATCACGGTAACACACGCTATTGATTCATTTTAATTAAGGTCAAGTTTAGGTTTTCTACAACCGGACGTTAACAAATTCCCATCTGCCCATAACTGCGAGCACGGCTTTCAAAAGTTCAAAACCCTGCAGGGGTGTCCCAACTTAGCCCATCACAAGCTCTCACGGTCAACGAAGGAATAGACCTCCTCCTGAGACATTCTGATCAGACTCGGTATCCCGGTACAACAAGACATTTCGACAGGGTAAAACTAAACCAGCAACACCGCCCGAATGTGCCGACAAATCCCGATAGGAGCTGCACAGATCTCTTTCTCAGGGCACACTCAGATTGTCCTAGGTACGGGTAGGCCAGCCCAGAGTTGCCCCTGGTGGTCACCGGCAGCTGACAGGTTGGACCTACACTCAGAGGAGCACTGGCCCGGGGGGGTAAAATAATGATGACCCTTGAGTCCGCCAAACCCAAGGGAAAAAAAGGCTAGGTGGCGAATGGTAAAAAAAATGTTGGGCATTGCTGGAAGAGCTTTACTTAAGGCGAACTGTCAAGGGGTTCCCATTATGGACCAACCGCGTAAGGAACGCAAAATCCGGGAACATAACACCGATATGACGGAAACTAGGGCGGCAAGAGTGGAACAAAACACCAGGCATAAGGCCGAGCCTTCCACCCTTTACCAAGTATATAGATGCATTAACTAAATAAGATATATAGTGATATCCCAACAAGTAACCATGTTCCAACCAGGAACAACATCTCCATGTTCCAACAAGGAACAAAACTTCAATCTTCACCTGCAACTAACAACGCTATAGGAGGGGCTGAGCAAAGCGGAAACATAGCCAATCAACAATTTGCTGGGACAAGGTGGGTTAGAGGCTTGGTTCAACAATATGGGTGGCATGATAAGCAAGTGGTAGGTATCGCAGCATAGGCATAGCAAAAGAGCGAGCAACTAGCAAAGCAAAGATAGAAGTGATTTCGAGGGTATGGTCATCTTGCCTGAAATCTCGCAAGGAAGAAGAACGAGTCCATGAAGAAGACAAACGGGCGTAGACGAACGAATCCTCACAACACGACGTTATCGGAACCAACCCGAAGAAGCAACACCGGAAAAGAAGCATACAACATAGTAAACAATCTGCACAAAAGCATGGCATGATGCGCAAAAAAGTATGATGCATGTCCGGTTTAAATAGGCATGGCAATATGCAACAAACAATTCTACAAATTAAGTGGAGCTCAATATGCAACGAGTTCCATATTGACAAAACACCTGATCAATTATTTAGTTCTCTCTCGTTTAGGTACTCAACAATATTAAATGTTGTCAAGCATGTCAAGGGATGATACATAACAAAGCTACACCATCTAAACAATTTAAATGGGGCCGGGTATAACAAATAACGAATCCGGTAAATCCCCATATGCATTAGTAATATATTGCAACAACAATTTAAACATTTTAATTGTTGTTATCATGATGCGGATGACATGAACAAGTTTTATGCAAGTTTTATGAAAATGTTGATAAGAGCATTATATGAAGCATTTGTCATCATGGCGGAAACGGAAGGGGTGCCACGACAATGAATCCGAAAGTGATGCCACGGCAACATATCGGTTCCGGTAGCTCATGGAGATACAGGTGCAAAAGGAAGTGGCAGGAGCGAGCAAAACAAGTTGGGGCGCTTCCGGATACCAGGTGTCCCATGTGTCGGCGGCATGGCAACCGAGGGTCGTGCACATAACAAACAGACACGCTGCAAACATGGGGTTCATCTCGTATCACATAACATGCATTTGGTCCACGGATGGTCGTGTCGATGGTTATACCTTTAGAAGCGTGCCTTATCGGAACGGATGAAGTTCGTAGAGGGAGGTGGGCGTTCTCGCGACGGAGGTAGTGCAAGTAGTTGTTCACGCGACGGTAGTCGGACTTGGCGATACCATTACACGGGTCTTCGGCACCGGTCGTGGAACCCATTGTTGTAGTTGTGCACATTCCATAGATTTTCGAGGTCACGGCGAGGATCTTGACGACCACGGAGTCTTCGCGGTTCGACGGTACCTGACGTTCCAAGTGGTATTTGGCGAGTCCGCGTAGTTGTACACATGTTGTAGTTGAACTTGACGGATCCGAGCTCTTCGAGGCTCATCATGGTACTCGTTCACGTTGTAGTCGTACATGTACTGAGGTCGAGGTCTTGGTGGACTTGCAAGCCTTGGCGGTTCCGGAGACGCCGGCAAAGGTACTGGACGCGACACTGTATACTCGTACACTTGTCGGAGAGGACGTTTCCATCAAGCCCAAAACGAAACAGCCCCAAACGGAGGCAACAGAGGCGGAGGCGCACGAGGGAGCGAGGCGGTGGTCCCGCGAAAAACAGGAGGTCCACGACGGCGCGGCGCATCACGGGAAGAGCGGCAGTAGGACGGAGTGGCTATAGGCACGGGAGGAGAAAGTCCATGGCAGAAGCGGGCGCTGGGCGCTTCGGGCGCCGGTGGCGGCCTCAGCCCAAGAGAAGGAGGGCGCGACTAGGTGGCCTGGAGGTCAAGGAGGCAGGCAGGTTCGCGGGATGTAGCACGGCATGACATCGAGAGAGAGACCCGGGGCGGCGCCATGGCAGCCGAATAGGGCGTCGGCTCTCCTGGACGAGGAGGAGGTCGTGGAGTAGGCGCGGCGGCGCTCTTCGGGAGCTCGAGGCGAAGGTGAACGGTAGTGAGGCTTCGGCAGCAGGGAGGCGCAGGCGCTGGTCGTGGTCGCCGTCAGCGACCGGACATGGCGGCGGGGCTTGCCGTGGCGCACTGGTGGCCGGGGCCAGTCGGCAGGAGGCGGAGCATCGACGTGGTGCTGGAGCTTGACGGTGGAGGGAGGTGGGTGGCGCCCTGGCATTGGTCGCCGCCGATTGGTGAGGTCGAGGGATGGGGATCGGGCTGCGGGTCTCCTCCTCTGGTGCGATGCGAGGAGAGCGAGAGGAGGGAGAGATGGAAGATGGGGATCGAGGATATGGGTCTGGCGGCGGAGGGAGAGGGATTCGTGAGAGATCGGGCTAGGGGATCGAGTGGGAGGCCTCACCTTGCGTTAGGGTTAGGATTAGATGGGCCTGGAGGTCGGCCCAGTGGGGAGGGCGCCGGCTGGCCCTTAGAAGGCTGTGGGCCTGCTGGTTTACTCTCCCTCTCTCTCTTTCTCTAAAATCTCTTTTTCCCTTTAAAAACAAAACAGAAAAAGAGAAAGAAAAGAAAGAGAAGTTAGGGATGGAATCTGGGCATGGGGATAATTTTCACTGACTCACAAAAATGCGCATGTTCCAAGAAAAATGGAGTGGGAATTTTTGAAAGTTTTAAATTCAAACTCATTTGATTTAAAATCAAATGGTTTGAATAGGAAGTGAGGGTTAGGAAGGTCCAAAAATGTTCGGATTTTTGGTGGAGCTCCGGAAAATGAAGGATAAAAAGCAAAGTTTGGGGACCAAACTTGAAGCGAGAAAAGGCATGAGATTATTTGCAAATGTGTTCATGGGTGATTCTGAAGATGGAATATTTAATATAGCTCCCTAATAACGGGAGGATATGTTATAAAGAGAATCACCATGTGAATTCCCTCGATTTAAATGGACCGAAGATCCATGCAATTTATTTAGTTGAGTTAAGAAAACAAATGACATGATGCAATGCACACGACGCAAAGAAGAAAGCAACAGACGAAACAAATCACACAACGAAACCCGGAAACCCTGGAAGGCATCTGAAGTTCCGGTCTTGGGGCGTCACAACACTCCACCACTACGAGAGGATCTCGTCCCGAGATCTAGAATGGCACCGGAGGGAAAACGGAAGAGAAAAGAGAAGAGGTAAAACTAATGTTGCTTCTTGGACAAATGAGTGAAACCAAATAACCTTGAGAGGTTGAAAGACATAAGAAAAGGTTACAATGGACAAGAATTAGATGCAAGCACTCCGACTGAAACAAGATGCAAGACTTTATAAGACGAAAAGAACTTGAGTAGATGACACAACACTCCGGTTGAATGAATTAGCAAAGGAAAGAACATGATCTTGACAAAACAAGATGATGGGTCGAAGAGAGCAATATCACAATGCCTCTGGAAGAAAGAAATAGACGATAGATAAATGAAAAGAAGGAATTGAGAACAAAATGACAATTTCTGCCACAAATGATCTTGGAAGGCACCCTTCCAAGAAGGTTAAAACGGAGTTGTTGGGAAAGACCAATGACAAAACAAATAAGTTTGTAGTGGGCTTATGGAAAAACATCTCAAAACTATGAGGTGAAATTTTGCCACTAACGGAAATGATAAATTGGATTGATATAAACAAGGAGACGAGAAGATTATTTCACCGGGAGGATAAACGAAGAACTTGGGTCATTTATGAGCACCATAATAGCAACAATCCTTAGAGGAAAGCTTTAGGTGAAATATAACCCAAGATAACTCCAACGAAGAGGTTGATGGATTTAAAATATCTCATTCTTAACAACATGTGAATCATGAAACATGAACTCAGATTATCAAGACTGACATAATACCACCTCTAATGATACGGTAGAAAGAATTGCACTCCGGATTGCAAAATGAAGAATGATTGAGCTCCTCTGAAAAGAATCTTGATGAACACTTGGAGAAGGAATTAAATCCTTGGTGAACCATCATGTAAAACCCTCATGAAGAACTCCGGTAAAACAAAAGAATGATCTAACGGAAAGAAAGGGTAGTTGAAAACACAAGGTGAAGCCTTGCAATGATATAGATGGAGCTTCGCGATGAGATAATGCGGAAAAGCTTGGAACTCCAGAAAAGAAAGATGAACAAATGAAATCAAGAATTTGATGAGCCTCCGGAGTAAGGAATTAATCACTTGGGTGAATCAAGAATAAGAATTATGTTATGCGTATCCTTCACCAATTTAAATTGATGACATGCAACGGATTTGACATACTACTTATTCTCGTAGAAAGGATTAAGATAGATATAGCGTCAACTTGGAAAGGTCTTCCATGAACCACTGGTAGAATTGACAACGAATAAATTGACAAGGAAGAGTAATCTGGAAGAACCACCGTAAGAAATGAAAAAGAACGAATAAAACATATAGAAACACCGGGAAGGATTAGCAAATGAGCGAAAAATGCTTGAGAGGATTTGGTTACATGAGAATGAAGAGATCAAGAACTGGTTAGAGGATAATTGATCGATGCACCGGTAAGATTAGGAGAACGATAACTGAAAGCTGAGAATGAATAAACCTGAATTGATGGACTCCATATAATCAAACTGAGAAGACTCTTGAATTGCTCCGGATAGATGAAAAGAATTCTCACAACCGAAGACAATTATTACATGATGGCAGCCAGCTAGAATCACGAATCTTTGAAGAGAATGAAGCAAGATTAAAGAGAAACTCTTCTTCGGTCTTCAAATGTTGAGAGTGACGACGAGAAACACCACCATGAATCGTTGATGCACTCCGGAATGAAAAATAGAAAAGGTTGAGCCAATGATGAAAAGAATTTGACAGATCTTGGAGAAAACATTTGACTGATGATAAATCATTCTTACGTCAAACTTTGAAATGAATTTGAGACTACTCCGGGAGAATTGGAAGAGTCAGGTAAGATCCTGGAAAAGGACCTGTGGGTTAGGGCCCACTCAAAAGATACACCGTTGAAATGATTTAAGAGAGAAATCACCAGTTGAATTGAATGACTTGAATGAGATACCAATCTCGAAAGAGCTTGAACGAATGCAGAGTGGAAACACGAATCTTCGAGATATCCTGAGCACTCTGGAACAATTAAATAGCGAGAAGTGAATGAATATGAATTGCACCGGCATGAGAAAACATTGAAACGAGGAAAGGATATGATCAACAAAGCTTGACTTGAAACCACCGGAGATGAAAAGAATGAAGAATGACGAACGGGTAGAGCATCTTCATGAGAAACACCGGGTAAAAACATTGATGGAGAAGAATGGAGAGACTTCACATCAATAAGATGGATACTCGATAAAGAAATCTGAGTCCTTGAAGAAAACAAGGGAGGGAGGGTGGGAAAGCACCGTTGAGAATGAAACGAACACCGTTGAGAAGAGCTGAGATTGGATCTTGCAAATGTTGAAGTGATCGAATCCACTTGAAGAGAAACACACCGGTGAAAAAGGATTGACATGACAATCTCAATAAACGAGAAGGATTTGTATTCTCAAAGAAATATGAGAACACCACTTAGGAAAGTTATGGAATCCACATTTGACTCCGAAGCAACTCGAATACCACAAACCAAAACAAAAACAAAGGAGTGGCTTGCAAAATAAGCCGGAACAAACATATGCTAGAGATTTCGTCCAAAGTTTTCGTGGTGGGGCCTACACGGGCTCGATCGTACAGCACCATCATGCACAAGGCAGTGCACATGACATACGAAGCGTCCCCGAGTCAGCATAGCTAAGGACTCTTTAAGACACAACGAGACCACTGTAAAACCGACCATGAATAGGCGGACCACTAGACGTCGAAACCCAATTTCATGTCATACATCTGTCGGAAAGATATCCTAAGAGCTACTTGATTTCCCCACCTATGAAACTCCCGAAACTTTCCGGTTATGCAATAAGGTGTTGGGGATACAGGGGAAGCATAATATCTCACCCAAATCTAGCAAATCCTACATCCAGCTGTATCCATCCTTCAACACATAACCAAGAAACCTTCGGAAATCATCTACCTCAACCTTCGAAAAGCATCCGTTATACAAGTTATGGCGATACTCCCGAACTCCCGCCCCAGTACTGGGTGGCGTCGAGGTTATCTCACCACGAACTGCATAAAAGAGATTTTCGATGTCGGTGTACTAAACTCAGGTATTCCAGAACTGCAACGATAAAATTATGATGACAACACCTCAGAGCTCAACTCCCCGGGACACTTCCACAAAACCCCTGACAGGAGGCACCAAGACAATGTTCTCATCATAAAACCATCGGAACGATTCCAAGATACCCGCGTGATCCTAAATTTTTTTTTAGTGAAATTTGAGAAGAGAATAGTCAAAACTCTATGTCAGGATGCCTTACCAGAGCGATGAGGAGACTGGGAAGTAAAAAAGAATTCCTAAACTCTCTGATATATAATTCCTAAATGACTCAAAACATTTTTCTAGACACAACTCGGCTGCTAAAAACGATCAATCAATGGGGCTCCTAAGGTCGGGGAAGGCTCTGATTACTAACTTGTAGCGCCCTCGATGCGGCTATATCTCCCACGTGTCGAAGCACGACTTAGAGGCATAACCACATTGAAAACAATGTCGCAAGTGAGATAATCTTCACACAACCCATGTAATATAATAAGGGAAAGAGATACATAGTTGGCTTACATCCGCCACTTCACACAATTACATGAATAAAACATTACATCATCCAGATACAATCAAGGTCCGACTACGGAACCAAAATAAAAGAAGAACCCCAAATGCGACAAAGGTCCCTGATCGACCCCAACTGGGCTCCACTACTGATCAACTAGAACGAAACCACACAAAGGACAAGATCTTCAACAAGCCCCTCCTAGGCTTGCTTGCGTCATCTGCATGGTCTCATCGGCACCTGCAAGCTGGTTTTGGAAGTATCTGTGAGCCACGGGGACTCAGCAATCTCGCACCCTTGCGATCAAGACTATTTAAGCTTATGGGTAAGGTAAAGGTATGAGGTGGAGCTGCAGCAAGCGACTAGCATATATGGTGGCTAAACATACGCAAAAGAGAGCAAGAAGAGAAGACAAAGCACGATTGAGAAATCTATGATCAAGAAGTGATCCTATAGCAACCTACGCCAAGCATAACTCCAACACCGTGTTCACTTCCCGGACTCCGCCGGAAAGAGACGATCACGGTAACACACGCTGTTGATTCATTTTAATTAAGGTCAAGTTTAGGTTTTCTACAACCGGACATTAACAAATTCCCATCTGCCCATAACCGTGGGCACCAATTTCATAAGTTCAAAACCCTGCAGGGGTGTCCCAACTTAGCCCATCACAAGCTCTCACGGTGAACGAAGGAATAGACCTCCTCCCGAGACATTCCGATCAGACTCGGTATCCCGGTACAACAAGAAATTTCGACAGGGTAAAACTAAACCAGCAACACCGCTGAATGTGCCGACAAATCTCGATAGGAGCTGCACATATCTCTTTCTCAGGGCACACTCAGATTGTCCTAGGTACGGGTAGGCCAGCCCAGAGTTGCCCCTGGTGGTCACCGGCAGCTGACAGGTTGGACCAACACTCAGAGGAGCACTGGCCCGGGGGGGGGGTAAAGTAATGATGACCCTTGAGTCCGCAAAACCCAAGGGAAAAAAAGGCTAGGTGGTGAATGGTAAAACCAATGTTGGGCATTGTTGGAAGAGCTTTACTTAAGGCGAACTGTCAAGGGGTTCCCATTATAACCCAACCACGTAAGGAACGCAAAATCCGGGAACATAACACTGATATGACGGAAACTAGGGCGGCAAGAGTGGAACAAAACACCAGGCATAAGGCCGAGCCTTCCACCCTTTACCAAGTATATAGATGCATTAATTAAATAAGATATATAGTGATATCCCAACAAGTAACCATGTTCCAACCAGGAACAACATCTCCATGTTCCAACAAGGAACAAAACTTCAATCTTCACCTGCAACTAACAACGCTATATGAGGGGCTGAGCAAAGCGGTAACATAGCCAATCAACGGTTTGCTGGGACAAGGTGGGTTAGAGGCTTGGTTCAACAATATGGGTGGCATGATAAGCAAGTGGTAGGTATCGCAGCATAGGCATAGAAAAAGAGCGAGCAACTAGAAAAGCAAAGATAGAAGTGATTTCGAGGGTATGGTCATCTTGCCTGAAATCCAGCAAGGAAGAAGAACGAGTCCATGAAGAAGACAAACGGGCGTAGATGAACGAATCCTCACAACACGACGTTATCGGAACCAACCCGAAGAAGCAACACCGGAAAAGAAGCATACAACATAGTAAACAATCTTCACAAAAGCATGGCACGATGCGCAAACAAGTATGATGCATGTCCGGTTTAAATAGGCATGGCAATATGCAACAAACAATTCTACAAATTAAGTGGAGCTCAATATTCAATGAGTTGCATATTGACAAAACACCTGATCAATTATTTAGTTCTCTCTCGTTTAGGTACTCAACAATATTAAATGTTGTTAAGCATGTCAAGAGATGATACATAACAAAGCTACACCATCTAAACAATTTAAATGGGGCCGGGTATAACAAATAACGAATCCGGTAAATCCCCATATGCATTAGTAATATATTGCAACAACAATTTAAACATTTTAATTGTTGTTATCATGATGCGGATGACATGAACAAGTTTTATGCAAGTTTTATGAAAATGTTGATAAGAGCATTATATGAAGCATTTGTCATCGTGGCGGAAACGGAAGGGGTGCCACGACAACGAATCCGAAAGTGATGCCACGGCAACATATCGGTTCCGGTAGCTCATGGAGATACTGGTGCAAAAGGAAGTGGAGGGAGCGAGCAAAAGAAGGTGGGGCGCTCCCTGATACCGGGTGTGCCATGTGTCGGCGGCATGGCAACCGAGGGTCGTGCACGTAACAAACAGACACGCTGCAAACACGGGGTTCATCTCGTATCACATAACATGCATTCGGTCCATGGACGGTCGTGTCGATGGTTATACCTTTAGAAGCGTGCCTTATCGGAACGGATCAAGTTCGTAGAGGGAGGTGGGCGTTCTCGCGACGGAGGTAGTGCAAGTAGTTGTTCACGCGACGGTAGTCGGACTTGGCGATACCATTACACGGGTCTTCGGCACCGGTAGTGGAACCCATTTTTGTAGTTGTGCACATTCCGTAGATGTTCGACGTCACGGCGAGGATCTTGACGACCATGGAGTCTTCGCGGTTCGACGGTACTTGATGGTCGAAGTGGTATTTTGCGAGTCCGCGTAGTTGTACACATGTTGTAGTCGAACTTGACGGATCCGAGCTCTTCGAGGGTCATCGTGGTACTCGTTCACGTTGTAGTCGTACATGTACTGAGGTCGAGGTCTTGGTGGACTTGCAAGCCTTGGCGGTTCCGGAGACGCCGGCAAAGGTACTGGACGCGACACTGTATACTCGTACACTTGTCGGAGAGGACGTTTCCATGAAGCCCAAAATGAAACAGCCCCAAACGGAGGCAACAGAGGTGGAGGCGCACGAGGCAGCGAGGCGGTGGTCCCGCGAAAAACAGGAGGTCGACGACGGCGCTGCGCATCACGGGAAGAGCAGCAGTAGGACGGAGTGGCTATAGGCACGGGAGGAGAAAGTCCATGGCAGAAGCGGGCGCTGGGCGCTTCGGGCGCCGGCGGCGGCCTCAGCCCAAGAGAAGGAGGGCGTGACTGGGTGGCCTGGAGGTCAAGAAGGCAGGCAGGTTCACGGGATGTAGCACGGCATGACATCGAGAGAGAGACCCGCGGCGGCGCCATGGCTGCCGAACAGGGCGTCGGCTCTCCTGGACAAGGAGGAGGCCGTGGAGTAGGCGCGGCGACGCTCTCCGGGAGCTCGAGGCGAAGGTGAACGGCGGCAAGGCTTCGGCAGCAGGGAGGTGCATGCGCTGGTCGTGGTCGCCGTCAGCGACCGGACATGGCGGCGGGGCTTGCCGTGGCGCACTGGTGGCCGGGGCCAGTCGGCAGGAGGCGGAGCGTCGATGTGGTGCCGGAGCTTGACGGCGGAGGGAGGTGGGTGGCGCCCTGGCTTTGGTCGCCGCCGAGTGGTGAGGTCGAGGGATGGGGATCGGGCTGCGGGTCTCCTCCTCTGGTGCGATGCGAGGAGAGCGAGAGGAGGGAGAGATGGAAGATGGGGATCGAGGAGATGGGTCTGGCGGCGGAGGGAGAGGGATTCGTGAGAGATCGGGCTAGGGGATCGAGTGGGAGGCCTCACCTGGCGTTAGGGTTAGGATTAGATGGGCCTGGAGGTCGGCCCAGTGGGGAGGGCGCCGGCTGGGCCTTAGAAGGCTGCGGGCCTGCTGGTTTACTCTCCCTCTCTCTCTTTCTCTAAAATCTCTTTTTCCCTTTAAAAACAAAACAGAAAAAGAGAAAGAAAAGAAAGAGAAGTTAGGGATGGAATCTAGGCATGGGGATAATTTTCACTGACTCGCAAAAATAAGCATGTTCCAAGAAAAATGGAGTGGGCATTTTTGAAAGTTTTAAATTCAAACTCATTTGATTTAATATCAAAAGGTTTGAATAGGAAATGAGGGTTAGGAAGGTCCAAAAATGTTCGGATTTTTGGTGGAGCTCCGAAAAATGGAGAAAGGATAAAAAGCAAAGTTTGGGGACCAAACTTGAAGCGAGAAAAGGCATGAGATTATTTGCAAATGTGTTCATGGGTGATTCTGAAAATGGAATATTTAATATAGCTCCCTAATAACGGGAGGATATGTTATAAAGAGAATCACCATGTGAATTCCCTCGATTTAAATGGACCGAAGATCCATGCAATTTATTTAGTTGAGTTAAGAAAAGAAATGACATGATGCAATGCACACGACACAAAGAAGAAAACAACAGACGAAACAAATCACACAACGAAACCCGGAAACCCTGGAAGGCATATGAAGCTCCGGTCTTGGGGCGTCACAGGTATCCTCGGGTCTGCATCCTTCATACAATGGAGTAAACGCGTCTATCTCTAGTTGATCCATCTTGGCTTTCTCTCGGGCGGCAGCTCTTGCATTATCCATCTTCTTGAGAAGCAGCTCTTGAATATGAGGGTCCTGCACCCAGCCCATCAATGGTCCATCGTCGTCTGCTCCTCCGGCATCTTGATCTTCATGATCATGCCCTTCGTCTACTCCGGCATCTTCCTCATCATCATGTCCGGCATCTTCTACATGATGACTGTGTATGAAGGAAATATGCCCTAGAGGCAATAATAAAGTTATCATTTATTTCCTTATATCATGATAAATGTTTGTTATTCATGCTAGAATTGTATTAACCGGAAACATAATACATGTGTGAATACATAGACAAACAGAGTGTCACTAGTATGCCTCTACTTGACTAGCTTGTAAATCAAAGATGGTTATGTTTCCTAACCATGAAAAAAAGAGTTGTTATCTGATTAACGGGATCACATCATTAGAAGAATGATGTGATAGACATGACCCATTCCATTAGCTTAGCACCCGATCGTTTAGTATGTTGCTATTGCTTTCTTCATGACTTATACATGTTCCTATGACTATGAGATTATGCAACTCCCGTTTGCCGGAGGAACACTTTGTGTGCTACCAAACGTCACAACGTAACTGGGTGATTATAAAGGAGCGCTACAGGTGTCTCCAAAGGTACATGTTGGGTTGGCGTATTTCGAGATTAGGATTTGTCACTCCGATTGTCGGAGAGGTATCTCTGGGCCCTCTCGGTAATGCACATCACATAAGCCTTGTAAGAATTGCAACTAATGAGTTGGTTGCGAGATGATGTATTATGAAACGAGTAAAGAGACTTGCCGGTAACGAGATTGAACTAGGTATTGAGATACCGACGATCGAATCTCGGGAAAGTGACATACCGATGACAAAGGGAACAACGTATGTTGTTATGCGGTCTGGCCGATAAAGATCTTCGTAGAATATGTGGGAGCCAATATGAGCATCTAGGTTCCGCTATTGGTTATTGACCGGAGACATGTCTCGGTCATGTCTACATTTTTCTCGAACCCGTAGGGTCCGCACGCTTAAGGTTTCAATGACAGTTATATTATGAGTTTATGAGTTTTGATGTACCAAAGTTAGTTCGGAGTTCCGGATGTGATCACGGACATAACGAGGAGTCTCGAAATGGTCGAGACATAAAGATTGATATATTGGACGGCTATATTCGGACACCGGAAGTGTTCCGGGTGATTTCAGAGAAAACCGGAGAGCCGGAGAGTTACCGGAACCCTACCGGGAGTAGTAATGGGCCATATGGGCCTTAGTGGAGAGAGAAAAGGGCGCTAGGGTGGGCCACGCGCCTCCTCCCCCCTTGGTCCGAATTGGACTTGGAGAGGGGGCGGGCGACGCCCCCCTTTCCTTCTCCCTCCCCACTTCTTTCCCCCTCCTAGTAGGAGTCCTACTCCTACTAGGAGGAGGACTCCTCCTGGCGCGCCTATAGGGGCCGGCCGGCCTCCTCCCCTTGCTCCTTTATATACTGGGGCAGGGGGCACCCCTAGACACACAAGTTGATCTTCGTGATCGTTCTCTTAGCTGTGTGCGGTGCCCCCCTCCACCATAATCCTCGATAATATTGTAGCGGTGCTTAGGCGAAGCCCTGCGACGATATAACATCAAGATCGTCACCACGCCGTCGTGCTGACGGAACTCTTCCCTGATACTTTGCTCGATCGGAGTCTGGGGATCGTCATCGAGCTGAATGTGTGCTAAAACTCGGAGGTGCCGTAGTTTCGGTGCTTGATCGGTCGGGCCGTGAAGACATACGACTACATCAACCGTGTTATGCTAACGCTTCCGCAGTCGGTCTACAAGGGTAAGTAGATCACACTCTCCCCTCTCATTGCTATGGATCACCATGATCTTGCGTGTACGTAGGAAATTTTTTGAAATTACTACGTTCCCCAACAGTGGCATCCGAGCCTAGGTTTTATGTGTTGATGTTATATGCACGAGTAGAACACAAGTGAGTTGTGGGCGATATAAGTCATACTGCTTACCAGCATGTCATACTTTGGTTCGGCGGTATTGTTGGACGAAGCGGCCCAGACCAACATTACGCGTACGCTTACGCGAGACCGGTTCTCCCGACGTGCTTTGCACAAAGGTGGCTAGCGGGTGACAGTTTCTCCAACTTTAGTTGAACCGAGTGTGGCTACGCCCGGTCCTTGCGAAGGTTATAACAGCACCAACTTGACAAACTATCGTTGTGGTTTTGATGCGTAGGTAAGATTTGTTCTTGCTTAAGCCCGTAGCAGCCACGTAAAACTTGCAACAACAAAGTAGAGGACGTCTAACTTGTTTTTGCAGGGCATGTTGTGATGTGATATGGTCAAGACATGATGCTAAATTTTATTGTATGAGATGATCATGTTTTGTAACCAAGTTATCGGCAACTGGCAGGAGCCATATGGTTGTCGCTTTATTGTATGCAATGCAATTGCGCTGTAATGCTTTACTTTATCACTAAGCGGTAGCGGTAGTCGTGGAAGCATAAGATTGGCGAGACGACAACGATGCTACGATGGTGATCAAGGTGTCGCGCCGCTGACGATGGTGATCATGATTGTGCTTCGAAGATGGAGATCACAAGCACAAGATGATGATGGCCATATCATATAACTTATATTGATTGCATGTGATGTTTATCTTTTATGCATCTTATCTTGCTTTGATTGACAGTAGCATTATAAGATGATCTCTCTCTAAATTATCAAGAAGTGTTCTCCCTGAGTATGCACCGTTGCGAAAGTTCTTCGTGCTGAGACACCACGTGATGATCGGGTGTGATAAGCTCTACGTTCAAATACAACGGGTGCAAAACAGTTGCACAAGCAGAATACTCAGGTTATACTTGACGAGCCAAGCATATATAGATATGGCCTCGGAACACGGAGACCGAAAGGTCGAGCGTGAATCATATAGTAGATATGATCAACATAGTGATGTTCACCATTGAAACTACTCCATCTCACGTGATGATCGGACATGGTTTAGTTGATTTGGATCACGTGATCACTTAGAAGATTAGAGGGATGTCTTTCTAAGTGGGAGTTCTTAAGTAAGATGATTAATTGAAATTTAAATTTATCATGAACTTAGTCCTGGTAGTATTTTGCAAATTATGTTGTAGATCAATAGCTCGCGTTGTTGCTTCCCTGTGTTTATTTTGATATGTTCCTAGAGAAAATTGTGTTGAAAGATGTTAGTAGCAATGATGCGGATTGGATCCGTGATCTGAGGTTTATCCTCATTGCTGCACAGAAGAATTATGTCCTTGATGCACCGCTAGGTGACAGACCTATTGCAGGAGCAGATGCAGACGTTATGAATGTTTGGCTAGCTCAATATGATGACTACTTGATAGTTTAGTGCACCATGCTTAACGGATTAGAATTGGGACTTCAAAGACGTTTTGAACGTCATGGACCATATGAGATGTTCCAAGAGTTGAAGTTAATATTTCAAGCAAATACCCGAGTTGAGAGATATGAAGTATCCAACAAGTTCTATAGCTAAAAGATGGAGCAGAATCGCTCAAGCAGTGAGCATGTGCTCAGATTGTCTGGGTACTACAATCGCTTGAATCAAGTGGGAGTTAATCTTCCAGATAAAATAGTGATTGACAGAATTCTCTAGTCACCATCACGAAGTTAGTAGAACTTTGTGATGAACTATAATATGCAAGGGATAACGGAAACGATTCCCAAGCTCTTCGTAATGCTGAAATTGACGAAGGTAGAAATCGAGAAAAACATCAAGTGTTGATGGTAGACAAGACCACTAGTTTCAAGAAAAGGGCAGAGGGAAGAAGGGGAACTTCAAGAAGAACAGCAAGCAAGTTGCTGCTCAAGTGAAGAAGCCCAAGTCTGGTCCTAAGCCTGAGACTAAGTGCTTCTACTGCAAAGGGACTGGTCACTGGAAGCGGAACTACCCCAAGTGATTGGCGGATAAGAAGGATGGCAAAGTGAACATAAGTATATTTGATATACATGTTATTGATGTGTACTTTACTAGTGTTTATAGCAACCCCTCAGTATTTGATACTAGTTCAGTTGCTAAGATTAGTAACTTGAAACGGGAGTTGCAGAATAAACAGAGACTAGTTAAGGGTGAAGTGACGATGTGTGTTGGAAGTGGTTCCAAGATTGATATGATCATCATCGCACACTCCCTATAATTTCGGGATTAGTGTTGAACCTAAATAAGTGTTATTTGGTGTTTGCGTTGAGCATGAATATGATTTGTTCATGATTATTGTAATACGGTTATTCATTTAAGTAAGAGAATAAATTGTTGTTCTGTTTACATGAATAAAACCTTATATGGTTACACACCCAATGAAAATAGTTCGTTGGATCTCGATCGTAGTGATACACATAATCATAATATTGAAACCAAAAGATGCAAAGTTAATAATGATAGTGCAACTTATTTGTGGCACTGTCGTTTAGGTCATATTGGTGTAAAGCGCATGAAGAAACTCCATGCTGATGGGCTTTTGGAAACACTTGATTATGAATCAGTTGATGCTTGCAAACCATGCCTCATGGGCAAGAATACTAAGACTCTGTTCTTCGGAACAATGGAGCAAGCAACAGATTTGTTGGAAATCATACATACTGATGTATGTGGTCCGATGAATATTGAGGCTCGCGACAGGTATCATTATTTTCTGATCTTCACAAATGATTTGAGCAGATATGAGTATATCTACTTGATGAAACATAAGTCTGAAACATTTGAAAAGTTCAAAGAATTTCAGAGTGAAGTGAAAAATCATCGTAACAAGAAAATAAAGTTTCTACGATCTGATCATAGAGAAGAGTATTTGAGTTACGAGTTTGGCCTTCAGTTAAAAACAATGTGAAATAGTTTTACTACTCACGCCACCTGGAACACCACAATGTAATGGTGTGTCCGAATGTCATAACCGTACTTTATTAGATATGGTGCGACCTATGATGTCTCTTACCGATCTACCACTATCGTTTTGGGGTTATGCATTAGAGACAGCTGCATTCACGTTAAATAGGGCACCATCTAAATCCGTTGAAACGACACCGTATGAACTATGGTTTGGCAAGAAACCTAAGCTGTCGTTCCTTAAAGTTTGAGGTTGCAATGCTTATGTGAAAAAGTTTCAACCTGATAAGCTCAAACCCAAATTGGAGAAGTGCGTCTTCATAGGATACCCAAAAGAAAATGTTGGGTACACCTTCTATCACAGATCCGAAGGCAAGATATTCGTTGCTTTGAATGGATCCTTTCTAGAGAAGGAATTTCTCTCGAAAGAAGTGAGTGGGAGGAAAGTAGAACTTGATGAGGTAACTGTACCTGCTCCCTTATTGGAAAGTAGTTCATCATAGAAATCTATTCCTATGACTACTAGACCGATTAGTGAGGAAGCTAATGATGATGATCATGTAACTTCAGATCAAGTTACTACCGAACCTCGTAGGTAAAACCAGAGTGAGATCCGCACCAGAGTGGTACGGTAATCCAGTTCTAGAGGTCATGTTACTTGACCATGACGAGCCTACGAACTATGAGGAAGCAATGATGAGCCCAGTTTCCGCGAAATGGCTTGAGGCCATGAAATCTGAGATGAGATCCATGTATGAAAACAAAGTATGGACTTTGATTGACTTGCCCAATGATCGGCGAGCCAGTGAGATTAAATGGATCTTCGAGAGGAAGACGGACGCTGATAGTAGTGTTACTATCTACAAAACTAGAATTGTCGCAAAAAGGATTTCGACAAGTTCAAGGTGTTGACTACGATGAGAGTTTCTCACTCGTATCTATGCCTAAGTATGTCCGAATCATGTTAGCAATTGCCACATTTTATGAAATCCGGCAAATGGATAAACAAAACTACATTCCTTAATGGATTTATTAAAGAAGAGTTGTATATGATACAACCAGAAGGTTTTGTCAATCCTAAAGGTGCTAACAAAATGTGCAAGCTCGAGCGATCCATCTATGGACTGGTGCAAGCATCTCGGAGTTGGAATATGCGCTTTGATGAGATGATCAAAGCATATAGTTTTATACAGACTTGCGGTGAAGCCTGTATTTACAAGAAAGTGAGTGGGAGCACTACAACATTTCTGATAAGTATATGTGAATGACATATTGTTGATCGAAAATAATGTAGAATTATTCTGCAAAGCATAAAGGAGTGTTTTGAAAGAAGTTTTTCAAAGAAAGACCTTGGTGAAGCTGCTTACATATTAAGCATCAAGATCTATAGAGATAGATCAAGACACTTGATAAGTTTTTTTTCAATGAGTACATACCTTGACAATATTTTGAAGTAGTTCAAAAATTGGAACAGTCAAAGAAAGAGTTCTTGGCTGTGTTACAAGGTGTGAAATTGAGTAAGACTCAAAGCCCGACCACGGAAGAAGATAGAAAGAGAATGAAAGTCATTCCCTATGCCTCAGCCATAGGTTCTATAAAGTATGCCATGCTATGTACCAGATCTATTGTATACCCTACACTGTGTTAAGCAAGGGAGTACAATAGTGATCTAAGAGTAGATCACTGGACAACGGTCAAAATTATCCTTAGTGGAATAAGGAAATATTTCTCAATTATGGAGGTGACAAAAAGGTTCGTCGTAAAAAGTTACATCGATGCAAGTTTTGACACAGATCTGGATGACTCTAAGTCTCGATCTAGATACATATTGAAAGTGGGAACAATTAGCTAGAGTAGCTCCGTGCAGAGCATTGTAGATATAGAATTCGCAAAATACTTACGGATCTGTATGTGACAGACCCGTTGACTAAAATTATCTCACAAGCAAAACATGATCACACCTTAGTACTCTTTGGGTGTTAATCACATAAACGATGTGAACTAGATTACTGACTCTAGTAAACCCCTTGGGTATAGGTCACATGACAATGTGAACTATGGGTGTTAATCACATGGTGATGTGAACTATTAGTGTTGAATCACATGGCGATGTGAACTAGATTATGGACTCTAGTGCAATTGGGAGACTGAAGGAAATATACCCTAGAGGAAATAATAAAGTTATTATTTATTTCCTTATATCATGATAAATGTTTATTATTCATGCTAGAATTGTATTAACCAGAAACATAATACATGTGTGAATACATAGACAAACAGAGTGTCACTAGTATGCCTCTACTTGACTAGCTCGTTAATCGAAGATGGTTATGTTTCCTAACCATAAATAAAAGAGTTGTTATTTGATTAACGGGATCACATCATTAGAAGAATGATGTGATTGACATGACCCATTCCATTAGCTTAGCACCCGATCGTTTAGTATGTTGCTATTTCTTTCTTCATGACTTATACATGTTCCTATGACTATGAGATTATGCAACTCCCGTTTGCCGGAGGAACACTTTGTGTGCTACTAAACGTCACAACGTAACTGGGTGATTATAAAGGAGCTCTACACATGTCTCCAAAGGTAAATGTTGGGTTGGCGTATTTCGAGATTAGGATTTGTCACTCCGATTGTCGGAGAGGTATCTCTAGGCCCTCTCGGTAATGCAGATCACATAAGCCTTGCAAGCATTGCAACTAATGAGTTGGTTGTGAGATGATGTATTACCAAACGAGTAAAGAGACTTGCCGGTAACGAGATTGAACTAGGTATTGAGATACCGACGATCGAATCTCGAGCAAGTAACATACCGATGACAAATGGAACAACGTATGTTGTTATGCGGTCTGACCGATAAAGATCTTCGTAGAATATGTGGGAGCCAATATGAGCATCCAGGTTCCACTATTGGCTATTGACCGGAGACATGTCTCGGTCATGTCTACATTGTTCTCGAACCCATAGGTTCCGCGCGCTTAAGGTTTCGATGAAAGTTATATTATGAGTTTATGAGTTTTGATGTACCGAAGTTAGTTCGGAGTCCCGGATGTGATCACGGACATAATGAGGAGTCTCGAAATGGTCGAGAAATATAGATTGATATATTGGACGGCTATAGTCGGACACCGGAAGTGTTCCGGGTGATTTCGGAGAAAACTGGAGAGCCGGAGGGTTACCGGAACCCTACCGGGAGTAGTAATGGGCCATATGGGCCTTAGTGAGAGAGAGAAGGGCGCCAGGGTGGGCCGCGCGCCTCCTCCCCCCCTTGGTCCGAATTGGACTAGGAGAGGGGGGGAGACGCCCCCCTTTCCTTGTCCCTCCCCACTTCTTTCCCCCTCCTAGTAGGAGTCCTACTCCTACTAGGAGGAGGACTCCTCCTGGCGCGCCTATAGGGGCCGGCCGGCCTCCTCCCCTTGCTCCTTTATATACGGGGGCAGGGGGCATCCCTAGACACACAAGTTGATCTTCGTGATCGTTCTCTTAGTCGTGTGCGGTGCCCCCCTCCACCATAATATCCTCTATAATATTGTAGCGGTGCTTAGGTGAAGCTCTGCGATGGTAGAACATCAAGATCGTCACCACGCCGTCGTGCTGACGGAACTCTTCCCCGACACTTTGCTGGATCGGAGTCCGGGGATCGTCATCGACCTGAACGTGTGCTAAAACTCGGAGGTGCCGTAGTTTCGGTGCTTGATCGATCGGGCTGTGAAGACGTACGACTACAACAACCGCGTTGTGCTAATGCTTCCGCTGTCGGTCTACAAGGGTACGTAGATCACACTCTCCCCTCTCGTTGCTATGCATCACCATGATCTTGCGTGTGCATAGGAAATTTTTTGAAATTACTATGTTCCCCAACAGTGTACAACATCACCGTCGTGATCATGTCCTGGAGATTCTTCGTCTTCTCGCCCGCCCGAGCCGCGGTGGTTGTCTTGTTTCCCTTCCTCATTTCTTGCCCGATCCCCATGGACGACTTCATAGTCATCTTCATCACCTTGCCACCGATAGCCATCCATGAAACCACGCAAGAGCAGGTGGTCCCGCACCTGCCCGGAATCCGGGTCCGCAATAAGGCTCTTCAGCTTGCATCTTCGACACGGACATCTTATCTCCGTCTCGTTGTTTTGAAGCATCTCGTCCTTCGCGGAGCTCAAAAACCTATTCACAATTCCTTCGGTCATCGTGCGGACCATGGTCGCCTGCGGGGTAGAGCAAAACGATATTTTAGAACCAAGAAAAAATTTGGCATGACTTTCCCTAAAAATAGGACCAAAAAGAATGCATAGTGCCAAAATTCTCGCCGAAACGGAAATGAATCAACATTCCGGCAAAATATTGGCCACTACGCATTTCAAATACCGGTACCTGCAAACACAAACATATATGCAACACAACAAACATATGCAACACCACAAACATACATAGATCTAGCTAGGCCACAAAAAGTGCATGTGCACGTTGTTGGAGCGAGCTAGGGAGAAAAAAAGTATATCTACAACATGAAGATAGCTTTCCCCTTACTTACCTATCAAAAAAAGGTAATTTCAACACTTAATTTTGATGAATCTATGGTGCAAATGAGGTGAGGAGGAGGAGGCAGCCGACAAGCTTAGAGAAGGAGGTGGGGGGAATGAAGTGGGGAAAGTGAGTGTGTAGGTGTGGCTGTCCAAAAATATCTAGCTGGTCCCAGGTTACTAATGGCGCACCACACAGCCATGCGCCATTAGTAACCCAACATACTAATGGCGCACCACACAGACATGCGCCATTAGTAGTTTTGCAAAAAAGTAAAGAAATAATTTTTATACTAATGGCGCACCGTGGCACAGTGCGCCATTACTAGTTTAAACTAGTAATGGCGCACTATGCAACGGTGCGCCATTAGTAGTTTTGCAAAAAAGTAAAAAAAAAATTATAGTAGTGGCGCACTCTATGGCTGGTGCACTCAGCTCGGATGCGCCATTAGTATGTTTGAAAAAATGAAAAAAAACATTTTGCTACTAGTGGCGCACCGTGTGCCTGGTGCGCCATTAGTGTCTTCCACACTAATGGCGCATCTCCACATGGTGCGCCATTAGTATATAGTAGTGGCGCACCACTTCTCTGGTGCGCCATTAGTGTCAATTTCATCTTTAGCCCTGTTCCTAGTAGTGCATGTGAAATCTGGTTCCCAACCTGGTAATAGCAAAGCTGGTGGGGATAGTGTTTCTGTGAAGATTGGTCCAAGCACACTTGGTGGCTCCCCTGTTCTTCAGAGTCCACGAGTTTTGACAAATAAGAAGCCTTCTTCGTCACCTCTTCCAGAGTGCTCTTTGTTGAAAGAAATAAGAAGCGTAAAGTTGCTCCTGCGAAGGTGAACAAAGGTGTGAAGAAGCGCGCTCGTGTCGAAGTTGAAGATGTTGTATCTGAAGAAGATGATATCGAAGTTGATTCTGAAGATGAATTTGTAGTGGTACGTGTTTGTACTGTATGTGACTTACTAGTTGTACTTGCAATGATTTAATTGTGTCTGGGCTGGTATGCTGGCTAGGTGAGGCTGGTCATTGTTTTGCATCAATTAATTGAGGGTGGTACTGATGTTGTTTTAAGAGTTGAACTTGTGCAATCTTTTTCTTTTTTCTACTTGCCTTCATATGCTTGTTTTGTTTTCTATATTCAAAGCAACTTATTTAAGTTGTGGCTGCTTTATTTTCATTTACAGTCTGTCAGCGTGTTTGTACTGTATGTGACTTACTAGTTGTACTTGCAATGATTTATTTGTGTCTGGGCTGGTATGCTGGCCAGCTTTGGATGGTCGTTGTTTTGCATCAATTGAGGGTGGTACTTGTCGGGGATATACCCCACGGTATGACCCGGCCAGAGTTATAACCCAGCAGGGACTTGGTAAACCGGCAGAGTGTTAAGTCAGATGATAACTCAAAAGGTGTTAAGTCAGATGATAACCCAGGAGGCGTTAACTCAGACGATAACCCAGCAGGTGTTAAGTCAGATGATAACCTGGCAGATGTTAAGTCAGATGATAACCCGGCAGGTGTGAAGTCATATGATAACCCAGCAGATGTTAAGTCAGATGGTAACTCGGCAGGTGTTAAGTCAGATGATAACCCGGCAGGTGTTAAGTCAGATCATAACCCGGCAGACAATCATAACCCGGCAGACAGTCATAACCCGGCAGACAGTCATAACCCGGCAGACAGTCATAACCCAACGGACAGAGTCGCCTGGGGTTAACATGTCACAGCCCTAGAATTCTGCTTTGTAATTAGTTGCATCAGTGTGTGGCATTCATGAATCATGTCTAAATTCCTTTTAAATGTGAATTGGGGAAAGTGGAAAACCCAAGAGATCATTTCTAAAAATGATCAACATTAAAAATTGCTTCAAACAAACCCAAGAAAATGTTCCTGTTAAGCTATAAAAATATTGGCAAGAAGTAAAACTCAAACCAATATTTTTGGAGTCTCGGGGATATTTATTTTGGGCCTTTGAAATTAAATCAATAAGTATTTGACTTTTGGATTATATTCATTTTATATAGAATATATTTCAAAAGGCCCTGAAATTATTTATGTGCCTTTGGAAAAGTCCATAATGGCAACATACAGATATTCAGAAGGTTTTGCCCTGTTTTGATTTACTTTTGAATTTGAATTAGTGGCAAAATAATTAAAACAAAACAGAAAAACAGAAAATAGAAAAGACAGAGCAGATCTTACCTGTAGCTTACCTGGCAGGCCAGCTCGCTGGCCCACCCCACCAGGCCCGTTGCCAGTCATCTCCTAGCTCCTGCCAGGAGGAGGACGTCGCGTTGCCCGCGCACGCACCTGAGGATTCCAGCTCCTGCTTCGTGCTGGCAGCCTCCCCTTCGAGCCTATCCGCGCCTGGAGACGCCCGCGACCCCCTGGACCCTCCCGCTCACTCTCTCGAGCTCCTCTCCCCTCTCTCCCGAAATCCCCTGCCCCTCCTCTGCTCTCTTCCTGCAACGCCACCGTCGCCGCCTCTCACTGTTGCCACGGCCGGAGCCACCTCCTCGCCCTCTACCCGAGTCCAGAAGCTCCATCTCGTCTACCTCGTCCTCTCCGTCGACTCACGCGACGCCGGACGCCTCGAAGCGCCGCCCCCGATGCCTTCTTCTTCCTCGGTCCGCCGAGATCGTCGGCGACCGTGTGCCCTCCTCGACACGTCCTCGAGCCAGCAGACCCTCTTCGCCACCTCCCTATGAGCTAGTACGCCTCCTCCCGTGCTCGCCCCCTCTGTTTATGTCTGCTAACCGCTGCCCCGCCATGGCCGAAGCTCGCCGGCGCTGCGTCTGTCATCACCGTCGGTAGCAGCCCCGCCTGGCTAAACCGAGCACGCAAGCATGCTCAGCGAGCTCCCAGTAGCCCAACGCGGCCATCAGCTCGCTCGCTTGCACGCTGCAGTCCTCGCGCCCGTGGAGCCGTAGCTCCGGCCACCGCCTCGCTCACCGCCGACGCTGCTCCCGGCCACCCCGCAGCCTCCCGCATGATCACCTGGATGCACACGAGGATGGGCATCCCTCTGGTGCCTCAAGCGCGTCTAGCCGACACCTGTAGCGCCATCTCGAGAAACTCCGGCGATCCTCCGCCGTCGGGTTTGGTCGCCGGCATCCAACTCCGATGGCTGGTGACGTGGTGCCGTCATTAGCGCTTAACTAACCCCCCTAGAGTCAATGACATGTGGGACCACTTCTGTTTAAAACACGGGTTAAGTTAAATAACCCCCTGTTAACTCTCTATCACACAGACACGTGGGCCCCTCCCTAGTTTAAATTTAGGTTAGGCAAAATATTAGTGCTAATTACCCTATTAGGTAGTTGAGATACTGACCTGTGGGGCCAACCCCCTTACTAAGTAGTTTAGCTTAATTTTAATTTTAGATTAGACATTGAGTCGCTGACCACTGGGACCCACTGGTCAGGTTTGACCTGGTCAGCCTCAGTTGACTCGCTGACGTCATGCTTGCACAATGCTGATGCAGTTAATAATTTTCTGGATTAAAAATAATCCAGGAAATTCCAGAAAATTCCCAAAACTTCTAAAAATCATAGAAAATTATCTATAACTCCAAATGAAATAATTTATATATGAAAAATTATCAGAAAAATTCAAGGAATCCGTCTGTACCATTTTCATGCATGTTTGAGAAAGTTAACCTCACTATTTAGGATGAAACATGATTAGGGAAAATTTCATAATAGGTTTGGAGTTGGAATTTGATGTAGTTTTGAATTCCACTTCAATTAAAATGACTTTCTGTTGAATTAGCCCAAAACACAGCATATTGCCATGTCATGATCATGCATCATATTGTTGCATTGCATTGATTGTATTCTTTCTGTGTTTGCTGGTGATTGTTCCCCCCCCCGATAGACGTGGTTCTGACGATTGATCGATGACACCGATGAAGAACTATATTATCTTCAGAAGTGCCAGGCAAGCAAAACCCCCTTGTTCGTTCCGATACAATCCCATTCTCTTGCTCCTGCTCTCTTTTACTGCATTAGGACAACAATGTTTCAACTGTTACATGCTGCGGTAGCTGAACCCCTTTCCTCTGCATGACCTGTCATTGCCGCAGTAAATACATGAAACCCACTAGCATGAGTAGGAGTTGTTTGAGCCCTGATGTGCCTACTCATTCATGTTTGTTTGTCATGCCTGCTACTGCTTAGAGTTGAGTCAGGTCTGATTCATCGGGGATGAATTGGAATGTGGTGAACATGTCCTACTGTTGAGAGCTAAGCGTGTGAACATGTTTGGTAAAGGTAGCGGTGAGAGGCCATGTGGGAGTACATGGTGGGTTGTCTCATTGCAGCCGTCCTTAGGAACTGAGTTCTGTGTTTGTGATCCATGAACAGCTACTACCACGCATTGGAATGCTTAAGTGCCCCTCTCGACTTATTAATCAACCTGATCTTTGTCCAGGAGTTGCAACTAGTTTCTGGTGTTTGTAGGTAGTGTTAGTAGTCTACCAAGTGGCACCCGGTACAGGTGGGCTTGGGACAGACTAGGCACACTGGCCCGGTGTACGAAGTGGCACCCGGATGGTGGGCCTGGGAACCCTGTACACATCGTTTGGGGCCGTGAGTGACACCCCGGCCGGATCTCCTTGCGGATGGAACCCGAATAGGCGATAAACCTGGACGAGAGACTTGTGTGATTAGTCAGGTCGTGGCCGACTCCCTCACCAGGCTTCTGCTTGAAGGTTGCCGAGATACACGACGTGTACATGGTGGTAAGTGGCGGGAGCGTGTGTGAAGAAGTACACCCCTGCAGGGTTATCATTACCTATTCGAATAGCCGGATTCCTCGGATATGGAAACTTGGACCCCTTGCATAGTTCATAGACAAGTGAAAGTGGATACTCTAAAATGCGCAAGATAAGTGTGAGTGCTATGGATGGCGTTCTCGCAGGGAGACGGGAGCGGATCCATAGTGGTGTATTGGTATGGTGAATTTGTGGACTCGTGTGCGCCACCTCAAAAGAGTCACTTGCAGTCATAGTTCAGGATAGCCACCGAGTAAAGCTGGCTTGCTGCAGTCAAACTCCACCACCCATTTGTTAATACCGATGCATATGTAGCTAGTTCTGATGTAAGTCTTGCTGGGTACATTTGTACTCACGTTTGCTTAATTTATGTTTTGCAGAGAGACGTCAGTATCACTAGTAGTTCCGCTCGGACTTCAACGTTTAGCTTGTTACCTCATCTACGATCTTGTACCCTTGGGAGGGTCTTGTAGATAGTGAGGCTCCTCAGCCTTATTCTTTTTTAGTTGTCTGTACTCAGACAAGTTAAGCTTCCGCATGTGCTTTGACTTGTATGCTCTGAATGTTGGGTCATGAGACCCATGTTTGTAATATCTCGCTCCTCGGAGCCTAATGAATAAATACTTGAGTCGTAGAGTTATGTTGTGATGCCATGTTGTATTTACACATATCGAGCATATTGTGTGTATGATTGAAATGCTTGGTATGTGTGGGATCCGACAACCTAGTTGTTTATCCTTGGTAGCCTCTCTTATGGGGAAATGTAGTCTTGTGCTTCCATGAGCCATAGTAGTCCGCTACAGCCCAGTTCACCGGAGTCCTGCTAGCCCAACACTACTGCTCCGGAACACTTGACTGGCCGGCATGAGATTCACCTCGTTCCTGTGTCTGTCCCTTCGGGGAAATGTCACGCGGTGACATCTGGAGTCCTGCCTAGCCTGCTACAGCCCGGGTTCCCGGAGTCCTGTTAGCCCAGTGCTACAGCCCGAATTCGCACGCTGCTGACCGACATGCTCGATGTTGATTCATGTATGCCTGTCCCCGTAAGTTAGTGCCACTTTGGGTTCATGACTAGTCATGTCGGCCCGGGTTCTCTGTCATATGGATGCTAGAGACACTATCATATACGTGAGCCAAAAGGCGCAAACGGTCCCGAGCCATGGTAAGGCGACACCTGTGGGGATACCGTGTGTGAGGCCGCAAAGTGATATGAGGTGTTACAGGCTAGATCAGTGTGACTTAGAATCGGGGTCCTGACAGCTTTGGTATCAGAGCCTGACTGCCTGTTGGATTGCCAAGCCAAGCTGGTCGAAGTCGTGTCTAGAAATGCTTTAGATATATAAGGGAATTGATTGTGGATGGGAACGTAAGGCTCTTTTACTCCTTATCCTCATGACCTTCTGATATGAATCATCTTATCTTTTCTACGAGGTTAAGGACTAGGCTTCTCTTCTATCTCTCAGGATGACGTGTTACTAAACCGTAGTTGCCTAGGATTGTTGAGCTCAAGCCTCAGTTCAGTACCTACTACTTCTGTATGTTGACCGTTGATCTCGGAACTTTGATTTTGTGATGTTGAGTGGCTATGCCACCATTTTTGCAGGTTGTCTCAAATCTTTTGAGCAATTACAGCTGTTATGCTTTCTGAGTCATCCCAGGTTTCTAAACAGTCTGATGCATTTGCAAATCTCTTCATCCCGTTTCCGATGTCCTTTTTGGCCAGATTAAGCACACTAATCGGTCTGTTGAGGTACTCAATTGCCTTGACATATATATTGGAGCTAGTATTATGACCCTAGGCATTCTAGCGAACCACCCACTAATCTAGCAATGCTTTATATCCCCAGTGTGAAAATTCTGGCCACCTTTCTTGAAAGCATCCCGTGATGTTATTTAGTTAGTAGGTATTCTACTACTGGGTTTTGAACCCGAAATTCACCCTACTTCATGTTGTTAGTATTTGCTAGTTCCTTTAGGATATTAGTAACCTTTGCGATAGTCCTCGAGGTCCATGGTATTTTCCTCTTCCAAATACCATGAACTACTTATGGCAGAAGTTCCTCGTTGAAGAGAAAGATCACAACCAGAGTGCTCTTGATGAGTTCTTCGTTCTACATTATGAATCTGCCAGTTCTACCTTTCTACATGGGTTATCCGGAAGAAATGTTGAGATTTGCTCGACATACTAATCTATGCATCCACAACTCAGAAAGATATATGTTCCTTGAGTTGTCCCTCTTTAGTTGTTTCTCACCTTCGTCTATCAATTGATAGTCGAGGGTATATCATTGCATTCGTTCATCAAAGTCTATTATTCTTGTGGTCCGTCAAGCCATTCTACTATAGAATGACTAGGAGAAAACAAACTCCAGTACCTCATCCATATCCAGGATTGGGTCAAAGTAGTTGTGCTCCACGGATCAAAATGCCAATGCAGCTTTTGATTCTGTTCTACCCTGAAGTATTGCCCTCTTGATGCCAGGAATATCATGATAATTGCACCAACTCTTATAAATTCTTTATGAAGTGATACTTCTCGCCATCATCATTCGCTCCTTGGTTCTGTGTTGTTGCAACCGGAATCCCGACAAGTGAACCGTGATGTGTGAAATCAATACTCCTAGCAGCCTTGTTGCTTTGTAGTTAAAGGACAATAAATTCATTCTTACCATGTTGGTTGTTGAATCATCGTTCTAAGATAGATTGTGCTACCTAGTCCTTGTTTCTGGTGCACCCTTCGGTTGATGAGTTAGGATTTTGTCAAATCCACGCTCATTTTATCATATCGTCTTTCCCTAAAAAGCAAGATTGTTCTCGATCTTATTAAGATACCGGTGGTTCGTAATTTTCCGGATATCTTCACGGAAGTATCACTAGGTCGTCCCCTGACCGATATGTGGAGTTCGTGATCAAGTTGGTTTCTTGTAACCAACCCTTCTCCAAGAATCTGTGTTGCATACCCCTGAGCTAGGTGGTTACGCTAAACAACAACTTGGAGAGTTGGAAGATAAAAGCTTGTCCGACCTAGCTCATCACTAAGGGATATCTTGTATGTGTGTTGAAGAAACATGATATCTTCATCGATTGGTCCTCGTGATCAGTTGTTGGACCTATCATCTTATCCAAACTTTGATTTGAGTGTGGGCTATCGTCAGATCAAATCAGAACCAACGATATTCGTAATGTTGTCTTACTCGTGATTGTTTCCTCGAGCATACACCATTATATCTTTTGGTCTGACCAATACTATCACATTGTTCACATAATGGTGGAATTCCAGTGATATGAAAATTCCGATGAGTTGCTGTTAAGCCCAACAGCAGCATCTTGTCTCCTCCATGATTCATGTTGAACATTGAGCTAGTGTTGGAAATTTGTGTAAGCATTTCTTCGTGTTTCATTCATGAAGCATATGTTTGGATGAAAGAAATGACTACCTTTGATTCACGTGCATTTGGTGAAAGTTGCCGCCGTGAATTCGAGAAAGTTAGTTTTGCTTCCTCTGGAATCATCCCAAGTTAGTCATGCGCATGTGCGAAGTATTCTATGGCTTGGAGACTTGCAACCTTCATTCTATATGTATCCCTAGCACACGAAGCCACTGATTGATTTGTTCAAGGATAAGAAGTTTAAATGCTATTCCGGAAGGGCCCATACGGACATGCACAAGACTTTGTTATTTCAAAGATGGTTCCCCATCTGAACCCGGCAGTGTTTTATTATAAGACTACCATGTGGTCATGCTTGTCTAGGACAGTGTGTTCACAGTGTGTAGCAGAACCAGCTCATGTTTTGGAGCTTGCTATCGTAGTTCATCTCCCGAGAGTCTCACAACGCCATATCGTCGAATTGTGTTGCAAACTTTCTTTTCAGACATGCTGAGTCTGAAGTATCCTATCACCAATCGGATCTAAATCTCAGGAAGATATCATGGTTGGAACTTTCCCAACAGTTGCATTTTGTTCCCAGCTTGCACCGCCATTGTGCCAATTCCCCATGGGCTGCCCTTCTCAGCAGTTGCTGTCCAGGTTCATCTTCAAAGGTGGACTTACCATGAGTCCCATTCATTTCCGATGATAAGCAAAAATCATCCATTGCATTGTCTTCAACAAGGTAGTCCACATCATCCATTCTAGTATGAGTATGCCATCCCTTCGAACTATTTCAACAAATCGATTGTGATTTTCCTTAGGCTGGTAAAGAGAGTTTCAGTGATCTCTCTATGTCAAAAGTAATTCTTTTTGCCACTTAAGGGAATAATTCTACGAGTCGCCCTCCCTGAGGTGACCCGTTATGGAATCATGGCAATCAACTCCTCACTACCTTGAAACCTATGCACCATCCTACTTAAGTGTGGGAGTGTTTCCTACCAAATTGAACTTTCATCATTTTTTCTCTCCATCCCTCTTGATATGTGTTTGTCTCTTAGATCAAGAGATGATTCAATGTCTCATTCCATGAGTTGGTCGTGTATCGCTTGATTTTTGAGAAGATCATTTTCTATAGAGTTCCCTTTTGTCGTCATCATGTTGGATGAAGATCTCGAAAGCAAAGACATCAAGATCAATTTGAAGCATGAATCAACATCTTCGAGAGGGATAGCTGGATCATGAAGATCGTGTTAGCTTTGTGTCCCCTCTGTCTTCTTACCTCACGTCTTGAATCTCGCGACGAGATTCTTGTTTAGTGGGGGTGAGTTGTCACAGCCCTAGAATTCTGCTTTGTAATTAGTTGCATCAGTGAGTGGCATCCATGCATCATGTTTACATTCCTTTTAAATGTGAATTGGGGAAAGTGGAAAACCTCAGAGATCATTTCTAAAAATGATCAACATTAAAAATTGCTTCAAACAAACCCAAGAAAATGTTCCTGTTAAGCTATAAAACTATTGGCAAGAAGTAAAACTCAAACCAATATTTTTGGAGTCTCAGGGATATTTATTTTGGGCCTTTGAAATTAAATCAATAAGTATTTGACTTTTGGATCATATTCATTTTATATAGAATATATTTCAAAAGGCCCTGAAATTATTTATGTGCCTTTGGAAAAGTCCATAATGGCAACATACAGATATTCAGAAGGTTTTGCCCTGTTTTGATTTACTTTTGAATTTGAATCAGTGGCAAAATAATTAAAACAAAACTGAAAAACAGAAAATAGAAAAGATAGAGCAAATCTTACCTGTAGCTTACCTGGCAGCCCAGCTAGCCCAGCTCGCTGGCCCAGCCCACCAGGCCCGTTGCCAGTCATCTCCTAGCTCCTGCAAGGAGGAAGACGCCGTGTTGCCCGTGCACGCACCTGAAGATTCCACCTCCTGCTTCGTGCTGGCGGCCTCCCCTTCGAGCCTATCCGCGCCTGGAGACGCCCGCGACCCCCTGGACCCTCCCACTCAGTCTCTTGAGCTCCTCTCCCCTCTCACCCGAAATACGCTACCCCTCCTCTGCTCTGTTCCCGCAACGCCACCGTCGCCGCCGCTCGCTGTTGCCGCAGCCAGAGCCACCTCCTCGCCCTCCACCGGAGTCCAGAAGCTCCGTCTTGTCTACCTCGTCCTCTCCATCGACTCACGCGACGCCGGACGCCTCGAAGCGCCGCCCCCGACGCCTTCTTCTTCCTTGGTCTGCCGAGATCACCGGCGACCGTGTGCCCTCCTCGACGCATCCTCGAGCCCGCAGACCCTCTTCGCCGCCTCCCTGTGAGCTAGTACGCCTCCTCCCGTGCTCGCCCCCTCTATTTCTGTCCGCTAACCGCAGCCCCGCCATGGACGAAGCTCGCCGGCGCTGCGTCTGTCATCACCGTCGGTAGCAGCCCCGCCTGGCTAAACCGAGCACGCAAGCGTGCTCAGGGAGCTCCCAGGAGCCCAACGCGGCCATCAGCTTGCTCGCTTGCGCACTGCAGTCCTCGCGCCCGTGGAGCCATAGCTCCGGCCACCGCCTCGCTCACCGCCGACGCTGCTCCCGGCCACCCCGCAGCCTCCTGTGTGATCACCTGGATGCGCGCAAGGATGGGCATCCCTCTGGTGCCTCAAGCGCGTCGAGCCGACCCCTGTAGCGCAATCGCGAGAAACTCCGGTGATCCTCCGCCGTCGGGTTTGGTCGCCGGCGTCCTACTCCGATGGCTGGTGATGTGGCGCCGTCATTAGCGCCTAACTAACCCCCCTAGAGTCAATGACATGTGGGACCAATTCTGTTTAAAACATGGGTTAAGTTAAATAACCCCATGTTAACTCTCTATCTCACTGACACGTGGGCCCCGTCCCAGTTTAAATTTAGGTTATGCAAAATATTAGTGCTAATTACCCTATTAAGCAGTTGAGACACTAACCTGTGGGGCCAACCCCCTTACTAATTAGTTTAGGTTAATTTTAATATTAGATTAGCCATTGAGTCGCTGACCAATCGGACCCACTGGTCAGGTATGACCTGGTCAGCCTCAGTTGACTCGCTGACGTCATGCTTGCACAATGCTGATTCAGTTAATAATTTTCTGGATTAAAAATAATCCAGGAAATTCCAGAAAATGCCCAAAACTTCTAAAAATCATAGAAAATTATCTATAACTCCAAATGAAGTAATTTATATATGAAAAATTATCAGAAAAATTCAAGGAATCCATCTGTACCATTTTCCTGCATGTTTGAGCAAGTTAACCTCACTGTTTAGGATAAAACATGATTAGGGCAAATTTCATAATAGGTTTGGAGTTGGAATTTGCTGTAGTTTTGAATTCCACTTCAATTAAAATGACTTTCTGTTGCATTAGCCCAAATCACAGCATATTACCATGTCATGATCATGCGTCATATTGTTGCATTGCATTGATTGTATTCTTTCTGTGTTTGCTGGTGATTGTTCCCCCCCCCCGATAGACGTGGTTCTGACGATTGATCGATGACACCGATGAAGAACTATATTATCTTCAGAAGTGCCAGGCAAGCAAAACCCCCTTGTTCATTCTGATACAATACCACTCTCTCGCTCCTGCTCTCTTTTACTGCATTAGGACAACAATGTTTCAACTGTTATTTGCTACGGTAGCTGAACCCCTTTCCTCTGCATGACCTGTCATTGCCACAGTAAATAGATGAAACCTACTAGCATGAGTAGGAGTTGTTTGATCCCTGATGTGCCTACTCGTTCATGTTTGTTTGTGATGCCTGCTACTGCTTAGAGATGAGTCAGGTCTGATTCATCGGGGATGAATTGGAATGTGGTGAACATGTCCTACTATTGAGAGCTAAGTGTGTGAACACGATTTGGTAAAGGTAGCTGTCGGTGTCAAAACCGGCGGATCTCGGGTAGGGGGTCCCGAACTGTGTGTCTAGGCCGGATGGTAACAGGAGGCAGGGGACACGATGTTTTACCCAGGTTCGGGCCCTCTTGATGGAGGTAAAACCCTACATCCTGCTTGATTAATATTGATGATATGGGTAGTACAAGAGTAGATCTACCATGAGATCAGAGAGGCTAAACCCTCGAAGCTAGCCTAAGGTATGATTGTATGTTATGGTTGTTGTCCTACGGACTAAAACCCTTCGGTTTATATAGACACCGGGGAGGGTTAGGGTTACACAAGGTCGGTTACAAAGGAGGAGATATCCATATCTGTATTTCCTAGCTTGCCTTCCACGCCAAGTAGAGTCCCATCCGGACACGAGACAAAGTCTTCAATCTTGTATCTTCATAGTCTAACAGTCCGGCCAATGGAGATAGTCCGGCTGTCCGGAGACCCCCTAATCTAGGACTCCCTCAGTAGCCCCTGAACTAGGCTTCAGTGACGATGAGTCCGACACGCAGTATTGTATTCGGCATTACAAGGCGGGTTCCTTCACAGAAGAATTCGAATACGAGGATAGTGTTCGACCCTGCAAAATAAGTTCCACATTCCACCGTAGAGAGAATAATATTTTCGCAGATCTAATTTGCTGGCTTGTTTTGGCAGCATGACGTTATGTCATGGCCCGGTGATTATTCGAACCATTTCCTTTAACAAGCCCCGCACATAACGCGAGGCAGTTTTTCGACACGTCTTGTCAAAGCAGAGATCGTGTCCCCTTGTTACGGGATTCTCATCAATACGGGCATGGGTAACCCAACCACGCCATCAATTGCGGCGCTTGGGGGATAAGCAAGTTTTACCAGGCAAGTGGGGATGCTTAGTTTCGTCCGCCCATATAAAGGGATAAGGACTCACCTTTCGATCCACACCTTCTTCCTCCTTTGCTCATCCATTTTCGCATACTCGTGCTCTAGCGCCCAAGCCCACACTTCCGCCTCAACCCTCTCCAACCATGTCCGGAGTGGGAGGCAAGTGGATGGTCTCCTCCGTCACAGAGGGAGACATCTAAAAACTGAGGAGAGCCGGATACTTGCCCGACGACATCGCGCACCAGCTCCCTGATGAGGGGCAGATCATCCCCACCCCAGGCCCCATGAGAGGGTAGTATTCCTCACCCATTTCCTTCGCGGACTGGGATTCCCTCTCCATCCCTTCGTCCGGGGGCTCATGTTTTATTACGGCCTGGATTTCCACGATCTAGCCCCGAACTTCAGCCTCAACATCTCGGCGTTTATCGTCGTGTGCGAGGCCTTCCTCCGCATCAAGCCCCACTTCGGCCTATGGCTGAAGACCTTCAATGTCAAGCCGAAGGTGGTGGGCAGCCGCCTGGCGGAGTGCGGAGGCGCCATGGTGGGCAAGATGCCCAACATAACATGGCTCGAGGGCTCCTTTGTGGAAACCATAAAGGGGTGGCAATCGGGGTGGTTCTATATCACCGAGCCGCGCGACCCTGCATGGGCAGCGGCCCCCGAGTACCGATCTGGCATCCCCACACGGCTCACCTCTTGGAAAGAGAAGGGCCTGTCCTGGGGTAATTCGAAAGAGCTGACAGGACTCCAAACATGTATTCAAAACATGGTGGACAAGAAGCTCAAGCTTGTCAACATAGTCCAAGTCATGCTCATCCGCCGGATACTCCCGTGCCAACAACGGGAGTTCAACTTGTGGGAGTTCAATCCGGCACAGCACCCAACTCTGAACAGGCTCTTCGACATGACCCATGAAGACGCCTGGAGGGTACTATTCAAAAGTGCCGAGGTCCCCCCTCCCTATTACGGAGGATCGCGGATTCAGCGCGAAGCGCCAAGCCAGTGCGGTAAGCAGCTCTACCTTTCATAGAATACTTATTTTTTCATATAGATTGACTCTATGTGGGATCTAAACTCCCGTACCTTTGACAGGACTGGCAGAAGGTGGCCGGACAGATCGACTGTCCGGCTCCTTTGCCCGAAGTCCCCGCGGATGCTCTTCTGGTGAAGATGTTGACTCCGGCCCCTTATAAGGTGCTGGAGAAGACCAAGAAGGCCAAGGGAACTCAAAAGAGTTCCCGACGCCAGGCATCGTCGGACTCACCGTCCGATGACTCTGCGGCGCACTCTTCCCCCGAAGACGAGGAAGAAGAAGAAGATGCTCCCCCACCGACTGGGGGAGACAAGAAAAGGAAGGCGCCCCAACTGGGGAGGCCGGAGGGTCCAAGAAGGGAAGGACTCTCCTTCCGGACAGCTCCACCGCCGCCGACGAAGGCAAAGACGAGTGGTTGCCCAGGGCCAAGCCCCCGGGAGATCGTAAGTATTCGGATACCAAAGTAACTCATAGGATTCCTTTGTCGCACTGTTTTCCCTAACGCCGAACACAATTATGCAGCCCCCCCCCCCCGAGCCAGTATCGATGTATAGTCGGACGGCTCCTTGGGCTTGTCGGACATGGATAGCGATCCCGTCCCGACCGCCACCTCCCCTCATCCTGCCGACGATGCCGAGGTGTTGTCTCAAGAGGCACCTGATTGAGGGGAGACAGTCCTGGAGGCGCCTCAAGGCGACCTTCCGGACTCTAAGAGCCGAGGGGACGGGGCCCCCGAGAGCTCCGAGTTCGGCCCTCAGCCGAAGACCGCGCTGGACCCTCCAGCGGTTCCGGGCTCGGGCAGGCAGCCTCCTTCTAAGAGGGGCAAGATGACACGACCGCCTTTCCAATAAAACATTTATTGAAAAGCCGATCTTTGTATTAACCAGTACAGAAGAATTCCTCTTACTGGCAGACAAAACCTTGATACAGAAATCCAGCAGTACTAATATTATAAAAGGTTGAGCTGAGGATGCTCAACAAATTATTACAAGCACGCCTATATTATACATAGAGGCGGATATGACACAAGGGTATGGTGGCATAACTACTGACTCGTAATAGAGGTGATGGTGGATATGTCACAGTGAGGTGGGTGACATGACTCTGAAATCTTACAGCTCATCAAGCGTCGGAGTGAGGCTTGATGATATTTATTTGGGTGACGGAAGCGTGTATAATACAATTGAACAACTCCAGGGTCGCACGTGACTGACTGGGACTCCTCTAGGTGTCGGCTCGCTATCGAACTCTTCATCCATAAGATCGCCTTCGTCAACATCTGGCCAAATCAACAAGCCAGGTGAGTACTTTGAATGTACTCGCAAGACAGTTCGGACATAACATATAACAAATGTAAACATGATGCACATGAGCAGATCAGTATGCACAATCAAATAATAGATTTGCACTGCACGATAAATATGAGGAAATCAGGCGGTAGTCCTCCCGAAATCCCAATAAAAATAACTGAAAACCGATCGGGTGTCTGAAGCGACGCCTTGAAAGGTGGAAACAAATTCAACATGCCGCAGTCGGGCGTCGAGGCGACACCACATAAAGGGCTTATATTGAAAAGTAATTAACCGGACGTGCCACAGTCGGGCGTCTAGGCGACTCCTCGAAAAGGGCTTATAATGAAAATAAATAACAATGATGCCACAGTCGGACGTCAGAGCGACATCACATAAAGGGCTTATATCAAAAGTAAATAACAATAATGGCACAGTCGGACGTCTGCGCGACATCACATAAAGGGCTTATATCAAAAGTAAATAACAATAATGCCACAGTCGGACGTCTTAGCGACATCACATAAAGGGCTTATATCAAAAGTAAATAACAATAATGCCACAGTCGGACGTCTGAGCGACATCACATAAAGGGCTTACAGTTTATCATCCGAATTTAAGTAGCTCATGAATTTAAATCATCACAATGAAATACTCAGCGTATAATAATAAACTGGTTAGTCCATTCACATGAATAACCTTCAACCGAGTTTACCACTCTCGGTTTTATGTTTATACTCCGGGGATTGCCTCTGGGGTTGACACTGAGATTTGCCACTAAGACTGACACTGATACAGAGATGATGTACAAGTCCTTGATCGTGGACATGGATACTTGAATGATTTTGACTCTGAAGAGTTTGTACTCTTTAACCACAGCCAACGGATTTCAGTAGTCACAAGGACTAGTTCCATTTACGGTGTTTTAGAAGAAACACGTCTAAGGGGTTCCCCCCTCTCGGTCCCAACAGGAAACACCCATGCCCCTGGCCGGATGACTGGCTTTAATACAGGGCCATAGAACCCTCATCGTGGTCCCTCTGTTTGGTGTGTACCAGGAAAGAGGTTTGCAACTTACTAAACTGCACTCTTCGCAGAAAACATGTGGCAGCACGAAGGGGAAATGAACGGGATCAAGACTTGACCCATGTTAAAACTGGAGTTCACGGTTGGCATAAAACTGACATGCCTCAACAATACCAGCCTGCAACCTATCATGTCAACACATGATCGTGTTATCTTATCATCATAAGAACACGTCACCTACGAAGCTCACAGGTAGCTTGCCTTGCATGTACATAACAATCACAAATGCTTACATAAACATGCCATGAGAAAACTACTCGAGCAAACATGCAAAACACTCATCATATCAAAGTTTCAAACATGCTTGCCTGGTTCGGAGAAGTTGGAGTCTAGCTCGGCGAAGTACGCATCTCCTTTACTTCTCCCGGTATCTACGTATTTAAAGAAAAACCAGATACTACATAAATACCGTGCATGCACAAAAAGTATCCCAAATATTTTTCAAATAAATATGACAAAAAACTAGACAGAAATATAAAGATGACAGAAAAGGTTTCAAGTTAAAATCATCTTTTGTTTAAAAGTTATAAGAGTTTTAGTCCAGGGACCTTTCTGTAATGAAACAGAAAGTTTTTAGGGTTTATTTTATAAAAACAGAAAACGTTTCAGTCTAGAATACGTTAGTCCAGGGGGAAGACGTATTTTGCCTGAAGGCGTTTTCAGAAAATGTTTCAAAAAGAAGAAAAAGTTGACGGGGAGGTGTAACGCCCCAAGACCGGAGCTTCAGATGCCTTCCAGGGTTTCCAGGTTTTCGTCGTGTGATTTGTTTTGGTTCATTGCATTCATCATTGCATCATGTGCATTGCATCATGTCATCATGTCATAAGTCTTTTGCATCTCAACTAAATAAACCGTATGGATCTTCAATCCATTTAAACCGAGGGAATTCACATGGTGATTCTCTTTACAAGATATCCTCTCGATATTTAGAGAGCTATAGTAATTATTCCATTTATTTGGAACTAAACATAACACACTTGCAAATATCCCATGCCTTTGGTATCTCAATTCTTGGTCTCCAAACTTTGCCCATAAATTCTTTCGTCATTTTCTGGAGCTCCACCAAAGATCCGAACATTTTTGGACCTTCCTAACCCTCACTTCCTATTCAAATCATTTGATTTTAAATCAAATGAGTTTGAATTTAAAACTTTCAAAAATGCCCACTCCATTTTTCTTGGAACATGCGCATTTTTGCGAGTCCGGAAAATTTATTCCCGTGCCCAAATTCTTCCTCTAACCTTCTCTTCTCTCTTTTCCTTTCTCCTATTTTTTGTCTCTATTTTTGTTAAGAGTAGAAATAAGAAGGAGAGAGGAGCCCAGCCAGGCCTCTGGCTACTTGGGCCTCCTAGCAGAAGCCCGCCTAAGGTCCAGCCGCCGGCCTCTCTAGGGCAGCCGCTCCCTCTCTACTGGGCCGGCCCAAGGCCAAAGCCCACCTATTCCTAACCTAACCCTCTCTCTGTCCCGATCCCCATCTCTCTCATCTCCCTGCTCGCGCCGCCAGAGACCAGCGTCGCCCGATCCCATCTCCCTCTCCCTAGTTCTCCCTGTGTCGCCACCCACACGCATCGTACCAGGCATCTCGATCCCATCTCCTCCCCACACACGCTGCTCTTCCCTCCAGCGCCGTAGCCTACCTCTCCTCGATCCCCATCTCCCTCGTCTGCACCCCGCCACCAGAGAGCCTCGACTCATCCCCATCTTCCTCTCGATCCCGTTCGTCCCCATCTTTCTTCCGCTCTCCCTCTCTACGCCCGACCTCCTCCTCCGTCAGCCCCGCGCCCGGGTCTCCTTCTCCATGTTCGTCCTTCTCGCTGGGAGCCCCGGTGGATCCCCCTCGCCCTTGCTGTTTGGCACCGGCGCCGCCCTGCCGCTTCGGCCCCGCGGCCACCTCTCCTTCCTCCTGCAAGACCATGGCCAGGCCACCCCGGCCAGTCGCCTGCCGACACCCTCCGCCAACCAGGAAGCAACATGGCTGCCCGTCCATGGAGATGAGCTACACCGACTTGGTCACCTTATGCTCTACTCCACGCGCCCGTCCTGGAGCGCCCTGGCCTCGGTTCCGGCGGGTTCCTGTGCGCCCTCTCCCGACCAAGTCCCCGTCGCCAAGTTCACGGTTACCGCCGTGCGCATGCACCCCTGCATTGCTCCTATAGACACGCAGCCGCCCATTAGCTCCTGCGATGCCTGCTGCCGCCACAGTTTTTCCTCGGTCAAAGAAACAAACGCCTCCACCGGAGACCGCCAAGACAGTCCAGGATTCGCCAAGTACCACGCCGTCGGTGTCCCTCCAAGTGTGATGTTGGAACGTGCATGACTACGCGAATTCGCCAAGTACCACGACGCTCAAAGACCTCGGATTCACCAAGTTCCCACGACGACGAGTGTGACCCTTCGGATGCGCCAAGTTCGTCTACACAAAAATGCCAAGTACCACTCATGTCGGCAAGAACCGCAAGTCGGACCCCGAACGATCGACGTCTCGTGGACCGTGTACAACTACCGTCGCTCCGAAGACGTTGGAGTCATCAAGCACCTCTCCGAACGAACGTGAACGACTACTTCCACTACCGCCATCGCGAGAACGCCTACTTCCCTCTACGAACTTGATCCGTTCCAATAATGCACCCTTCGAAGGTATAACCGCCGAGACGATGACCCGTGGACCGAATGCATATGTTGTATGAAATGCTCGTGTTTGCTCCGTGTCGGAGTTGTTCAGTGCATGTTGCCCCTCTTTTGCCTTGCCACCGACATGTGGGAACCCCGTAATCGGGAGCACCCCACCATCCTTGCATGACACGCTTCCGTCACTTCCTTTTGCACCAGTATCCCCGTGGGCTACCGGATAACCGATATGTTGTCGTGGCATCATTTTCGGATTCGTCGTCATGGCACCCCTTTCCTTTCCACCACGGTGACAAATGCTTCATAATGCTCTTGTCAAGTTTTAATAAAAATTGCATAAACTTGTTCATGTCATCTGCATCATGATAACAACAATTAAAATGTTTAAATTGTTGTTGCATTAAATTACTAAGGCATATGGGGATTTATCGGATTCATTATTTGTTATATCCGGCCCCATTTAAATTGTTTAGATGATATAGTTTGGTTATGCTTCACCTCTTGCCATGTTTAAACAACATTTAATATTGTTGAGTACCTAACGACAGAGAACTAAATAAGTCATGTGGTGTTTCGTCAATATGCAACGAAGTTACATGTTGAGCTCCACTTAATTTGTAGGATTGTTTGTGCATTTTGCCATGCCATGCTTCATTAAACCGGACATGCATCATACTTGGTTGTGCATCATGTCATGTTTATTGTGGTGGATGTTTTACTATGTTGTTTGCTTCTTTCCGGTGTTGCTTCTTCGGGTTGGTTCCGATAACGTCGTGATTGTGAGGACCCGTTCGTCTACGTCCGTTTGTCTTCTTCATGGACTCGTTCTTCTTCCTTGCGGGATTTCAGGCAAGATGATCATACCCTCGAAATCACTTCTATCTTTGCTTTGCTAGATGCTCGCTCTTTTGCTATGCCTATGCTACGATGCCTACCACTTGCTTATCATGCCTCCCAAATTGCCATGTCAAACCTCTAACCCACCATGTCCTATCAAACCGTTGATTGGTTATGTTACCGCTTTGCTCAGCCTCTCTTGTAGCGTTGCTAGTTGCAGGTGAAGATTGAAGATTGTTCCTTGTTGGAACATTATTTTTCTTGTTGGGATATCACTATATTATCTTGTTATCTTAATGCATCTATATACTTGGTAAAGGGTGGAAGGCTCGACCTCTTGCCTAGTGTTTTGTTCCACTCTTGCCACCCTAGTTTCCGTCATATCGGTGTTATGTTCCTAGATTTTGCGTTCCTTACGCGGTTGGGTAATAATGGGAACCCCTTGACAGTTCGCCTTGAATAAAACTCCTCCAGCAATGCCCAACATTGGTTTTACCATTCGCCACCTAGCCTCTTTTTCCTTGGGTTTCGTGGACTCAAGGGTCATCATTATGTTAACCCCCCCGGGCCAGTGCTCCTCTGAGTGTTGGTCCAAACTAGAGTCTTGTGCAGCGCCCCCTCGGGGAAACTCGAGGTTTGGTTTTAGTTGTATGGAGTGCTCATCTGACTGTGCCCTGAGAACGAGATATGTGCAGCTCCTATCGGGATTTGTCGGCACATTCGGGTGGTGTTGCTAGATTTGTTTTAACTTGTCGAAGTTGTCTTGTAGAACGCGGGATACCGAGTCTGATCAGAATGTCTCGGGAGAAGGTTTATCCTTCGTTGACCGTGAGAGCTTGTGATGGGCTAAGTTGGGACTCCCCTGCAGGGATTTGAACTTTCGAAAGCCGTGCCCGCGGTTATGGGCAGATGGGAATTTGTTAATGTCCAGTTGTAGAAAACCTGAAGTTGACCTTAATTAAAATACATCAACCGCGTGTGTAACCGTGATGGTCTCTTTCTGGCGGAGTCCGGGAAGTGAACACGGTGTTGGAGTTATGCTTGACGTAGGTTGTTCTAGGATCACTTCTTGATCATACTTTTATCGACCGTGCTTTGCCTTCTCTTCTTGCTCTCATTTGCGTATGTTAGCCACCATATATGCTAGTCGCTTGCTGCAGCTCCACCTCATACCTTTTACCCTTACCCATAAGCTTAAATAGTCTTGATCACGAGGGTGTCATATTGCTGAGTCCCCGTGACTCACAGATACTTCCAAAACCAGCTTGCAGGTGCCGTTGAGCCGTGCAGATGACGCAACCAAGCTCAAGGAGGAACTCGATGAAGATCTTGTCCTTTGTGTTGTTTCGTTCTAGTTGATCAGTAGTGGAGCCCAGTTGGGGTCGATCGGGGATCTGTGTAGCTTTTGGGGTAGTCTTCTTTTATTTTGGGTTCCATAGTCGGACCTTGATTGTATCTGGTTGATGTAATGGTTTATTCATGTAATTGTGTGAAGTTGTGATTGTAAGCCAACTATGTATCTCTTTCCCTTATGTATTACAGGGGTTATGTGAAGATTACCTCACTTGCGACATTGCTTTCAATGCGGTTATGCATCTAAGTCGTGCTTCGACACGTGGGAGATATAGCCGCATCGAGGGCGTGACAGGAGGTCCCACCCGTCGGGTTTGAAAACTCAAACAGAGTGCTGGCGCCCGAGGGCCGCGGTGGTCGCCGGTGGCGATCCACTGTGAGGCAGGGGGATCGGGGGTTACCAACGTGTTCACCGTGTTCTTCCGCACCTATGGGTGGTGGAGTTGAGCGTCGGTGAGCACCACGTCGACGGCGGCCCTAACTACGGCGGATGGTGGTTCGGGTGTTGGTGGATCTCGCTGGGGAGAGCTGCAAAGATCAAATTGAGGCTCGGGTTAGGGTACTGGGTGCACTAGGGGTTTGCTGGCGCGGTTTGGGGGGCGGGGGTGGCCTCACCTGAGTGAATCAAGCCGGAGCCCGAGGCGGAACGGGGCGGCCGGAGCCGGGGAAGGTGACCTCCTCGGGGTCCTTCTAGTGGCTAGGCGAGGCTCTGGTGAGGTGGAGGTGTGGCGTTGGGTCGAGAACGAGCTCGGGGGCTCCTTTTATAGCCGATATGAGGCGGTGGCCGTGAACGGGATAACGCCGGCGATGATTACGGCGAGGCAGAGGATGGTCAGGTGGATTAGGGAGCTAGTCATCACCGTGAGGGTTCACTGGTTGCGTTCAAGTCCTAAGCTTGGCCTGCCTTGGGTGTTACTCCACGTTCCCGATGGAACGGCTCACGGGACTCATCGGCGGCAGAGAGCACGCTCTGTGCTGCTCAGGCCACGGCCACGGTGCCGCAGCATGCACAGGCAAGCGGACAGCCACGCGGAGGCCACGGGTGGCTTGGGCGGTGCTGGACGGCGCCGAAGGGTGGTGCCGATCCCTGCTGGCCGCCACGGGTGGCTCTACCACCGTAGAAGCTGTCGGCATCGGTGAGACGCGTCACCACCGACGATGGTGCCCGTCCAAATGAGTGTGCGGCGCTCTGGATAAGGAGGGGGAACAGGGAGCAAGGATCCAAGGAGGCTACTGGCGAGATCGTCGACGGGTTCTGACGAAACGACACTGTCGCCTGAACCCAGACACTGAATCTCTAAACTTTTCTGAATCCAAACAGAAACAGTGTATGCCAGGTGTTCGATGAAATGATTTTGGCATGTGGGAAATTTTTCTGGAGCTGATCTTTGGTGAGGTGGCCTCTTGGTGTATCTGGAAGCTGCATTAATTATCTCAGAATTTTTGGAAAAAGAAAATATGAATTTCACAAAAAATGGCATTTCTGGTCCAAATTTGCAGTGGACAAAATTTGAAATATTTGAACTGAGGCCAAGTGGATCTTGATGGATCTAGATTGAGGGTACTAAGGACTAGTCAGAGGAGTTGGTTTGGGATAAAAACTCAAAAGAAATTTGGTACTTCCTTCGCAAATCACCTAGGCCCATAAATAATGGCAGAAATAGTTTTTGAGGAAAAACAAATTGAATAAAAACCAAATATGGCTTGAGACTTGCTGGAGATGGGAGTCCTGACTTGATCCAAGGCAGGGAGGGGTTTTGGAAGGCTATGTCAAAAAGTGACATGGCAAAAGAGGAAATTTTTGAATGGGGAAAAGAATAAACCCATAACTCCTAGGGTTTCTTTTTAATAGAAGGAATTTCAAAAATGAATTTGAGTAGAGGCAAGATAAAAATGAAAAGCTCTCAAGGCCAAAAATCAAGGTTGAGAAGAGTACCAAAATATTTGTCATAAAAGTTTTTGAGGGGGAGAGGGTTTAAGAAAAAATTTAAATAGCTTCCTCCAAATCAAATAAAGATTCTGATAAAAACCAAATCAAAATTTTGGAGTGTCACAACACCTACCCCCTTAAGAAAAATCTCGTCCCCAAGATTTCAGCTGATCCTCAAATAGGTGTGGGTATTCTCTCTTTCCCATGTCACTTCATCCTCGGTGTGATTGCTCCACTGAACCTTGAAGAACTTAATTGTTTTCTGACGGGTCCTCCTTTAAGACTTTTCTAATACCTTTATTGGACGTTCCCTGTAGGTGAGGTCTGGTTGCACGTCAATGTTCTCATGTGACACCCGCTTCTCTGGGTTGCTTACACATTTCCTCAACTGTGAGACGTGGAACACGTCGTGGACGTTTGACAGCTCCTTGGGTAGGTCTAGCTGGTAGGCTACGGTGCCTCTCCGTGCAACCACACAAAAGGGTCCAATAAATCTTGGTGCTAGCTTTCCTTAGCCTTGAACCGTTGCAGGCCCCTCATAGGGGATACTCGTAGGTACACATATTCATCGGGTTCAAAGCTGACTTCACGGTGCTTCTGATCGTAATAGCTCTTTTGTCGACTTTGCGCTGTCTTGAGTCGGTCCCTGATGAGTCTAACTTTCTCTTCAGCTTCCTTGAGCATGTCTGGGCCGAAGATACGGCTGTCTCCTGTCTCTGACCAATTTAATGGGGTACGACACCTCCATTCGTACAGGGCTTCAAAAGGTGCCATTTGTAGGCTGGATTGGTAATTGTTATTGTATGCGAACTTGGCATGTGGTAGGCTTTCTTCCCAACTGGTTACATAGGTGAGGACACATGCTCTTAGCATGTCCTCCAGAATTTGGTTCACGCGTTCAGTTTGTCCATCAGTCTGGGGGTGGTAGGCTGTACTGAATGCTAGCTGAGTTCCCAGAGCCTGTTGTAAATGATCCCAGAATTTCGAGACGAACTCAGTGCCTCTATCGGATATTATAGTCTTTGGAACTCCATGCAGACAAACCATACGGGAGAGATAAATCTTGGCAAGTTTTTGAGTGGTGTGGGTTGTCTTCACTGGAATGAAATGTGCCACCTTGGTTAATCTATCGGTGATGACCCATATGGCATCATTTCCGCATTGTGACCGAGGTAGTCCGACAATGAAATCCATCCCTATTTCGTCCCATTTCCACTCAGGTATCCTGTTTGGTTGCAGTAGTCCGGCTGGTTTTTGGTGCTCGGCTTTTATGCGTTGACAAGAATCGCAACATGCAATGAAGGTGGCTATATCCCTCTTCATACCGTGCCACCAAAATCTTTCCTGAATGTCCTTATACATTTTGGTTCCTCCAGGGTGGATCGAATATGGAGCGGTGTGGGCTTCAGTCAGGATTTGCTGTTTGAGGCCCTCTATATTCGGCAGGCAAAGTCGGTCTCCGTACCATAATATTTCCTCATTGTCTATGACGAATTCCGAGGCCTTGCCCATACTCACTTTTCTTTTTATGCCTTTGATGCTGGGGTGTCCATGTTGAGCTTTCTTAACCTGCTCCACAAGGGTGGGTTGTACTTCCAATTTTGACACAGTGCCTTTCGTGACCATCATCAAGTTGAGTTTGGCGAACTCCTGTTGAAATTCAGGTCTCAAGCCTTGCAGACTGTTGTCGTCCGAGCTGGGGTTTCGACTAAGAGCATCTGCCACTACGTTAGCTTTTCCTGGGTGGTAGTGGATGCCAACATCATAGTCTTTCACTAATTCCAACCAGCGCCGTTGCTGCAAATTGAGCTCTGGCTGTGTGAAAATATATTTGAGACTTTTGTGGTCCGTATATATTTCACAACGATTCCCAAGCAAAAAGTGTCTCCACTCTTTGAGTGCATGAATGACTACTGCCAATTCTAAGTCATGAGTGGGATAGTTTTCTTCATGCTTTCGAAGTTGCCTTGAAGCGTATGCGACAACCTTGCCTTCTTGCATCAGCACACATCCGAGGCCTTTCCGGGATGCATCGCAATACACTTCAAAACTTTTGTGTATGTCTGGCATAACTAACACTGGTGCGGTTGTTAATTTCTTCTTGAGTTCTTGGAAACTCTTCTCGCAAGCTTCAGTCCACACAAATTTCTTCTCCTTCTTGAGTAACTGTGTGATTGGTTTCGCTATGGTGGAGAATCTCTCAATAAACCTTCGGTAGTATCCTGCCATTCCCAGAAAACTGCGGACATCTGTTACGTTGGCTGGTGGTTTCCAGCCAAGTATGGCCTTGACTTTCTCTGGGTCCACGGCGACAGCTTCTTGGGTCCATACATGGCCTATAAAACCAACCTGTCTTAACCAAAATTCACATTGCTGAATTTGGCGTATAATTGGTGTTTCCTTAATTCTCCCAGTACAATCCTGAGATGTTCTGCATGCTCTTCTGGTGTCTTAGAGTATACCAGGATATCGTCAATGAACACCACGACAAATTTGTCCATAAATTTCATAAACACTTTGTTCATGAGGTGGACAAAATATGTGGGGGCGTTTTTTAGTCCAAACGGCATTACTGTAAACTCATATAGTTCGTCCGGACTTTTAATGCTGTCTTAGGGATATCTTCTGTCCGGACTTTTAATTGATGATATCCTGACCTTAAATCAATTTTTGAGAAAACTTTGGCTTGTGCGAGCTGGTTAAATAAATCATTTATCTGTGGCATCAGATATTTATTTTTGACGGTGACCATATTGAGTGCTCAATAGTCTATGCATAATCTCAGTGTCCCATCCTTTTTCTTGGCAAATAATACTGGCGAACCCAAAGGTGAGGAGCTGGCTTGTATAAATCCTTTGTCCAGCAAGTCTTTTATTTGCTTCTTTAATTCTACTAACTCGGAGGGTGCCATCCTATAGGGTTTCTTGTAGATGGGGGTGGTTCCAGGTGCTAGTTCAATGCTGAACTCTATTTCCCGGTCTGGCGGCATGCAGGGTAGTTCTTCGGGAAAAACGTCAGGGAACTCACATACCACTGGAACTTTGCTTAACTCTGAGGTGTCCACCTTGTTCAATCTTGGTTGTCGTGATCCTGGTCTTTCTTGGGCTGCGACTTTTATTGTCTTCCCGTGATGATGAGTGAGGATTACAGTCCGGTTGAAGCAATCGATAAATCCCTTGTTGGTGGTTAACCAATCCATTCCTAGGATAACCTCCAGTCCTTTATTTTCCAATACGATGAGGTTTGCTTGAAATTTTAGTCCTCTGAGCTCAATAACCACACCTTGACAGTAACTCTGAGTGACTTGATTATTCCCAGGGGACTTGATGATCATGGATTTTTCCAAAGGGAGTATCAAAAAATCATGTTGCAAAGCAAAACTCTTCGAAATGAACGAGCGAGAAGCTCCAGAATCAAACAAAACCGTGGCAGGTATTGTGTTGACAGGGAACGTACCGAGTACGATATCCTGGGCATTCTGTGCTTCCTCCTTGGTCACATGGTTCAGGTGACCCTTCTTGTGATTATTGTTGGGGTTGAAGTTGTTGCCCTTGGGTGCTGAATTGTTTCCATTGTTGTTCGGTTTTCGGGCCGAGTTTCTTGGCTTTGGACATTGTTTCTCATAGTGCCCTTCCTCTCCACAAGCGTAGCAAGTGACGCCTGGGCGATACGAAAAATCCTTGTCCCTTGCGTGAAATTTTTTGATTGGCCGTGGAACATTGCTTGTGGGTCGGGTTGCTCCAATCTTCTGAGGGTCAGTCTTGTGCCGGTTGTTGAGAGCATGAGTAACTTGGTCCCTTTTCCGCTTGCGAAATTCCTCCAAGTTGTGGTGCTCATTTTCCAATGTAATGGACTTGTCCACAAGCGTTTTGAAGTCTGGAAAGGTGTGCACGACCAGCTGGCGTTTAAGTGTTGGTGCCAGACCATCCAGAAACTTCTCCATCTTTTTGTTCTCTGTCATACGTTCTTCGTTGGCATAACGAGATAATAGGGTAAACTGACTATTGTAGTCAGTCACTGTCATGCTTCTCTACTTGAGGTCGTCAAATTCCCCTTTCTTGATCTTCATAATGCTCCTGGGAATGTGCGCCCCACGAAATCCTTCTTTAAAATCTTCCCATGTGATACTGTTTTCATCTAGGTGCATGTGCAGGAAATTCTCCCACCATGACGCGGCCGCTCCCGTGAGATAGTGAGGTGCATAAAGTACCTTCTCACAGTCTGAACACTGAGCAATAATCAGCTTCCTCTCAATGTCTCGAAGCCAATCATCGGCCTCAAGAGGTTTATCAGTATGAGAGAACGTTGGGCGACACGTCTTCTGTAATTCAGACAATTTAGAGTGCTGCTGATAAGGCTCATGATGATTCCCCATATTGATAACATGGTTCATCATTTCCTGGTGCTGCTGCTGGCTTTGCTCATAAAGTTGGCATACTTGAGTAAATGCTGTCTCACTGCCTTGCTGACTTGACTGTCCCGGTGTGAAGTTGTTGCTAGTCTGGGACCATAATTTTCTTCCGGCGGGTTTGGCATGGAACGCGTCCAGGGACGAGGCATTTTTCACTCTAGGGTAATTTTGCAAACTCATGAGAAATTTGATTCATAAAAATAAATAATTTTGTAAAGGCGGAAATTTTAAGAACTCTCAGATTTTTGAAGATAAAACTCGATTGCGCATGGAGAAGGACCGCTTAGTACATATCTTACATGCAAGCCGTAATTATACAATACATCACTCAGGATGTGCGTACACATTCCTGACATGTTATTTAGGCTAGTGCACTTCTCCGAGATCCTACATGATGCGCACACAAACTACTACTCACCAAACCTATGTACATATAAACATATCATACAAGCTGGCACATCACACTGCTGCTAGGTGTGCTCAGTCGGAGATGGTGAAGACCTCCTTTGGCCTGCCGAGGGTAAGACCCAGTGGTGCTGGAGACTCAACCTCTTCCTCAATGATAGGCTCCAGGCGCGAAGTACTAGGTTGTGGAGCTGGCACGGGTGTGGCAGGTGGTGCGGCTCGGACTGGAGTGGGAGCAATGACCTGGTCAAACTCCTCAGTGGTAGGCAGGCGGCGAGCGGTGGCTAAGATGGCCGGTGTATATGATGCTGACGACGAGACAAACGTCAGTGGTGGTGTCATGTGGAGGAGCTCCCTCCTGTTGGCGGAGCAGCCATGGATGGAATCCATACGAGCAGCTACGAGGTCGTCCACGAGGTTGTCGAAAGCTGCCTCAAGTGCCTTGAGGTACTCAACAAGCATCTCAATAGCCTCATCTCTTTCTCCCCTGGCGCAAGCTAATGCATAGTGGCAAGTGTATGGCACGTGGCATGGAAGGTAGCGGTAACGACGAGTCTTCATTGAAGGAAGAACATCCCGGAGACGAGCTATTGACTCGCGGGCAGCCATCTGCATGGCATGCCTCTCCGTAGGCATGGCCCTCCCAATGAACCGGAAGCGGCGGAACTCGGCGCGTCCTCCCTTGAACTGAACCGCGGCCTGGTACATGGACAAACTGTCGCTGAGCTTGTGTCGGTAGAGTGTGTACTCCGGACGGACTGATGGCCCGATGGCGATCTTGGTGATGGAGATGAGGAGTTTGACAAACCCCTCAGGAACATTGGCGAACACCCGTGACTCACAAACGTTGCCCGCCATCTACAAAAGTAGACAAAATCCCGAATAGTCAAATCATAAATTTATGATGACCAACAGAAAATTGCTACAATATGCAGAATAATAAAATAAGCTAATAACCGATTAGCGATTGCACCTAGTGGCTTCCTACAGTCAGCCTGGCTCTGATACCAAGTTTGTCATGACCGCCTTTCCAATAAAACATTTATTGAAAAGCCGATCTTTGTATTAACCAGTACAGAAGAATTCCTCTTACTGGCGGACAAAACCATGATACAGAAATCCAGCAGTACTAATATTATACAAGGTTGAGTTGAGGATGCTCAACAAATTATTACAAGAACACCTATATTATACATAGAGGCGGATATGACACAAGGGTATGGTGGCATAACTACTGAATCGTAATAGAGGTGGTGGTGGATATGTCACAGTGAGGTGGGTGACATGACTCTGAAATCTTACAGCTCATCAAGCGTCGGAGTGAGGCTTGATGATATTTATTTGGGTGACAGAAGCGTGTATAATACAATTGAACAACTCCAGGGTCGCACGTGACTGACTGGGACTCCTCTAGGCATCGGACTCGCTATCGAACTCTTCATCCATAAGATCGCCTTCGTCAACATCTGGCCAAATCAACAAGCCAGGTGAGTACTTTGAATGTACTCACAAGACTGTTCGGACATAAGATATAACAAATGTAAACATGATGCACATGAGCAGGTCAGTATGCACAATCAAATAATAGATTTGCACTGCATGATAAATATGAGGAAATCAGGCGGTAGTCCTCCCGAAATCCCAATAAAAATACCTGAAAACCGATCGGGTGTCTGAAGCGACGCCTCGAAAGGTGGAAAAAAATTCAACATGCCGCAGTCGGGCGTCGAGGCGACACCACATAAAGGGCTTATATTGAAAAGTAATTAACCAGACGTGCCATAGTCGGGCGTCTAGGCGACACCTCGAAAAGGGCTTATAACGAAAATAAATAACAATGATGCCACAGTCGGACGTCAAAGCGACATCACATAAAGGGCTTATATCAAAAGTAAATGACAATAATGCCACAGTCGAACGTCTGCACAACATCACATAAAGGGCTTATATCAAAAGTAAATAACAATAATGCCACAGTCGGACGTCTGAGCGACATCACATAAAGGGCTTATATCAAAAGTAAATAACAATAATGCCATAGTCGGACGTCTGAGCGACATCACATAAAGGGCTTACAGTTTATCATTCGAATTTAAGTAGCTCATGAATTTAAATCATCACAATGAAATACTCAGCGTATAATAATAAACTGGTTAGTCCATTCACATGAATAACCTTCAACCGAGTTTACCACTCTCGGTTTTATGTTTATACTCCGGGGATTGCCTCTGGGGTTGACACTGAGATTTTCCACTAAGACTGACACTGATACAGAGATGATGTACAAGTCCTTGATCGTGGACATGGATACTTGAATGATTTTGACTCTGCAAAGTTTGTACTCTTTAACCACAGCCAACGGATTTCAGTAGTCACAAGGACTAGTTCCATTTACGGTGTTTTAGAAGAAACACGTCTAACTAGTACACACCCATTCCACATTCCGTTGCCAGCTTGGATCACCCTCGGCGATGTTCAAGAAAAACCTTAAGACGGGGAGGCTACAACCTGGAATAGCATGGGATCAAATTTATATCGCGCGCTCTAAGGGGTGCCCCCCTCTCTGTCCCAACCGGAAACACCCATGCCCCTGGCCGGATGACTGGCTTTAATACAGGGCCATGGAACCCTCATCGTGGTCCCTCTGTTTGGTGTGTACCAGGAAAGAGGTTTGCAAATTACTAAACTGCACTCTTCGCAGAAAACATGTGGCAGCACGAAGGGGAAATGAACGGGATCGAGACTTGACCCACGTTAAAACTGGAGTTCACGGTTGGCATAAAACTGGCATGCTTCAACAATACCAGCCTGCAACCTATCATGTCACCACATGATCGTGTTATGTTATCATCATAAGAACACGTCAACTTCAAAGCTCACCGGTAGCTTGCCTTGCATGTACATAACATTCACAAATGCTTACACAAACATGCCATGAGAAAACTACTCGAGCAAACATGCAAAACACTCATCATATCAAAGGTTCAAACATGCTTGCCTGGTTCGGAGAAGTCGGAGTCTAGCTCGGCAAAGTACGCGTCTCCTTTACTCCTCCCGGTATCTACGTATTAAAAGAAAAACCGGATACTACATAATTACCATGCGTGCACAAAAAGTATCCCAAATATTTTTCAAATAAATATGACAAAAAACTAGACATAAATATAAAGATGACAGAAAAGGTTTCAAGTTAAAATCATCTTTTGTTTAAAAGTTATAAGAGTTTTAGTCCAGGGACCTTTTTGTAATGAAACAGAAAGTTTTCAGGGTTTATTTTATAAAAACAGAAAACGTTTCAGTCTAGAATATGTCAGTCCAGGGGGAAGACGTATTTTGCCCGAAGGCATTTTTAGAAAACGTTTCAAAAAGAAGAAAAAGCTGACGGGGAGGTCCCACCCGACGAGTTTGAAAACTGAAATAGAGTGCTGGCGCCCGAGGGCCGCGGTGGTCGCCGGCGGCGATCCACGGCGAGGCAGGGGGATCAGGGGTTACCAACGTGTTCACCGTGTTCTTCCGCACCTATGGGTGGTGGAGTTGAGCGTCGGTGAGCACCACGTCGACGGCGGTCCTAACTCCGGCAGACGGTGGTTCGGGTGTTGGTGGATCTCGCCGGGGAGAGCTGCAAAGATCGAATTGAGGCTCGGGTTAGGGTACTGGGTGCACTAGGGGTTTGTTGGCGCGGTTTGGGAGGCGGGGGTGGCCTCACCTGAGTGAATCAAGCCGGAGCCCGAGGCGGAACGGGGCGGCCGGAGCCGGGGAAGGTGACCTCCTCGGGGTCCTTCTAGTGGCTAGGCGAGGCTCTGGTAAGGAGGGCGAACAGGGAGCAAGGATCCAAGGAGGCTACTGGCGAGATTTTCGACGGGTTCTGACGAAACGACACTGTCGCCTGAACCCAGACACTGAATCTCTAAACTTTTCTGAATCCAAACAGAAACAGTGTATGCCAGGTGTTCGATGAAATGATTTTGGCATGTGGGAAATTTTTCTGGAGCTGATCTTTGGTGAGGTGGCCTCTTGGTGTATCTGGAAGCTGCATGAATTATCTCAGAATTTTTGGAAAAAGAAAAATATGAATTTCACAAAAAATGGCATTTCTGGTCCAAACTTGTAGTCGACAAAATTTGAAATATTTGAACTGAGGCCAAGTGGATCTTGATGGATCTAGGTTAAGGGTACTAAGGACTAGTCAGAGGAGTTGGTTTGGGATCAAAACTCAAAAGAAATTTGGTACTTCCTTTGCAAATCACCTAGGCCCATAAATAATGGCGGAAATAGTTTTTGAGGAAAAACAAATTGAATAAAAACCAAATATGGCTTGAGACTTGCTGGAGATGGGTGTCCTGACTTGATCCAAGGCAGGGAGGGGTTTTGGAAGGCTATGTCAAAAAGTGACATGGCAAAAGAGGAAATTTGAATGGGGAAAAGAATAAACACATAACTCCTAGGGTTTCTTTTTAATAGAACGAATTTCAAAAATGAATTTGAGTAGAGGCAAGATAAAAATGAAAAGCTCTCAAGGCCAAAAATCAAGGTTGAGAAGAGCACCAAAATATTTGTCATAAAAGTTTTTGAGGGGGAGAGGGTTTAAGAAAAATTTTAAATAGCTTCATCCAAATCAAATAAAGATTTTGATAAAAACCAAATCAAAATTTTTGGAGTGTCACACAAGACGCCTGTGCCGGTGACCTCTGTCCATCCAAGGTGCCGGACAATCTCCTGGAAGCGCTTCGCAGCGCTTCCATCGACGAGGAGCACTGCACTATCATGAGTGCGGTGATCCAGAAGGTTCAGTCCGCCAAGAGCGGATAGACTGAAGCCTGTGCCAGCCTTCTAACAGGCTTCGAGGTAAGTGTTTTAAAATATAGTAGAAATATTGCCGCATAGACAGTAGCCCCTGATGCTTTGTTCGATGTTCACAAAGAAAATCCGAACAAAGGATCAAATAATATCGCAGGAGTCTAATACAGGTGTGTCAATATGCGTATGTAGGCTTCGCTACTGGCGTCCGCCGCACTGACTGCGGAGGTCGCCGTACTGAAGCAGGACCTCAAGGGGTCCAGGAAAGAGCTCGGCCTTGCCAAGAGGCAGTTCGAGGAGAACAAGGGTAAGTAATACCCCGTCTATAGATATGTAAAAAAGGATGCGATTGTAAAATGATAGGATCATCATATGTTTGTCAGGGGCCACGACCGAGGTGGCGACCCTAAAGCAAGCGCTAACCAAGGCCGAATATACAACGGCCATGGAGCGCCCCGAGCAAGAGAAGCACAAGGCTTGGGTGGGCGAGGTGCAGCAAGAGCTCCAGGCTCTCGTGACAAAGCACGAGGCGTTGGAGCTTGACTCGAAGACGCGAGATTTTGAGCTTGCCGCGGCCCTTGAGAGCGCAAAGAGTGCCAAGGCCGAGGCCCAAATGGCCCTCCACGAGATCAATGCAATAAAGAAGATAGCAGCGGGTAAGGCTTTCTATATGCAAAGCAAGCATGTAAAAGTAAATTACCGATTACTTACCCGGATCCTGAGCTCTTCACGAGCATTTGCAGATTTGCCCCGCAGTGTGTCCGATGCCACACAATTTTACCAGGCCGAGGACGGAAGCTCGACGGAGAAGCTGTTCTGGTCTCAGTATGCTGAGGCCGAACATCCGGTGCCGATGAGCGACCAGCTGAAGCAGATGGTCGAGCTACATAAGGCGGCCAATTAGGCCATGAAGGGCTTTATAGTTCGGCTATGGCCTGGCGACGCCCTTCCGAACAGCTTCCTCGGCCTGGTGAGGCGGCTTGTGGATGCCTGCCCACGGCTAGAGATCGTCAAGCGATCCATCTGCATTGAAGGTGCACGCCGGGCTTTCGCCCGTGTGAAATTGCAATGGGTCAAGCTAGACGCCGTGAAGCTGATCAAGGAGGGGCCGCCGGAGGACAAGGAGCACCGCCACCCCGAGATGTACTACAAGGGTGTTCTGCCGGGTGCCCATCTTATCGCGGATGAGTGTTCAAAAGATGTAATATTGTAGTAAACTCGCTCGTTTTATCCTGTATTTATGAAAACATGTTTCGTATGCGCTATGCACCGCTTGTTTGAATTTAAAATATTACCTTCTGTTTGGCTATTTATCCAATCTGAGAGATGGCTAGTCCTCGGGTTCTGCCCCCATGCCACGAGTGCTGGGGTGTTCGGGATAAACCTGAGCACTCTTGTTCCCATATTTGGGTCCTTCGAGCGAGGTGCTCAGCACAACAAACAAGGCAACCGGACTAATAATACTTTATCACTCTCACTTAGCCATAGAATTCTATAATTTTAAATTTCGGCGAAGCACCTGGTATTCGGAAGGTTGAATTCGGGGCGCGATACACGCCTGTAAGCCGGACAGGGCCGGCCCCTCGCCCTAAGCGGCATAAGTCTTTAGGGACTCGAAAAACCTCGCCGAACAGCGACCAGTCTATCACATTATCATGACAGTCAGTTTTAGCTTTCTCTATTGAGGTGCTAAGCCCGGCAGAACCGGGGCACAATCGCAGTAGTTCTCCTAGCGCTACCTTAGCTGATAGAGCGGAACGTAAGGTACCAAAACATAGGAGCCGGGCAAACCCAACATTTGACCAAAGACATGATTCGGAGCTGATGCATATAATGCTATAAGTTCGGGGTGCTGCACTTGTGAAAGTGTTCGGACTTTTCACATCGCATTGTGGGGTACGTAAGCCCCTGGTGTATTGGTCGTACCAGAGTGTACGGTTGCAATGCGTCATTAATGAACACATAGATATATATATATATATATATATATATATATATATATATAACAAGAATGCAATAATAGTCGTAATGTCATGCATTGTTTTTAAAAAATTGCGTTAAAGCAGAGTGATACAAATAGTGCGATAAGCAAAGAGTAGGACTATGTCCCTTCCAAGGGCAAGCTGAGGAATGATATTAAATTGAATGTTTCACTCGTTACTGTAATCAACCTGGGAATTCCGTGGTATGACGTAGCTGTCTGCCTCCTTGGTTGCTTCATCATGTGTTCGGCAACAGTGCTGCCGGACAGTGTTTCCAGAGATTAAGGTCCTGAAAGAAAAAGAAAAAGAACCAAACGGGAAGCCCCTAGTGCGGTTTAGGCCGTGTTTTGGGGTGTGCCATAGTTGTGCCCCCCTCCGCACCTGTGCCCATGGTATTTTTAATGCGTAATTATGTACGCGCGGCACGAGTTTCGCCGCTGGGCTAGGATTGGGGTGGCCGCCGTATTGCTACGTGAGCTCAGATCGCGCCAGGCGGTCTATTTGCCGATTGCCCCGAGCGCGCTTGAAGGTGTCCGGGCTTTGAAGCGCCGAACTAGTAGATTGCCTTGAGAGGTTGCTTTGCGCTTATGTTGCGAGGGCCGCGGTATGCTCCTCTGTTCGGAGAGAGCACTCTGTGTTTCCATTGACTATAATAACTCCGTGAGGTCCTGACATCTTCAGCTTGATGTATGCATAATGCGGTACCGCATTGAATCTAGCGAATGCGGTTCGCCCGAGCAGTGCGTGATAACCACTGCGGAACGGGACTATATCGAAGGTTAACTCTTTGCTTCAGAAATTATCCGGGGATCCGAAGACCACTTCCAGTGTAACTGAGCCTGTGCATTGGGCCTCTACACCTAGAATGACGCCCTTAAAGGTCATTTTTTATGGGCTTGATCCTTGAGGGGTCTATAGCCATTTTGCGCACCGTGTCCAGATAAAGCAGGTTCAGGCTGCCGCCGCCGTCCATAAGGACTCGAGTGAGGTGAAATCCGTCGATGATTGGGTCTAGGACCAGTGCGGCGAATCCACCATGACGGATACTAGTGGGGTGGTCCCTGCGATCAAAGGTGATCGGGGAGGAGAACCAAGGGTTGAACTTTGGGGAAACTGGCTCCAACGCATATACGTCCCTGAGCGCACGCTTCCGCTCCCTCTTAGGGATGTGGGTTGCGTATATCATGTTCACCGTCCGCACTTGCGGGGGAAACCTCTTCTGTCCTCCAATGTGCGGCTGCCGGGGCTCCTCCTCGTCATCGCTATGCGGCCCCTTGTCCTTGTTTTTGGCACTTAACTTGCCGGCCTGCTTGAACACCCAACAATCCTTGTTGGTGTTATTGGCTGGCTTGTCTGGGGTGCCGTGTATTTGACATGAGCGATCGAGTATACGTTCCAAGCTAGACGGACCCGGCGTACTTTGTTTGAATGGCTTTTTCCGCTGACCGGGTTTAGAGCCTTTGAATCTGGCATTGACCGCCGTATCCTCAGTATTTTCGCTGTTAATGTGGTGCTTATGCTTGTTGCGACGTGACCTGCTATTGCCGTCCTTGGTATCTGAGGTACCATGGTTCTTTGATATGTTATTACTGCGAGCCAGCCAGCTGTCTTCTCCCGCACAAAAGCGGATCATGAGTGTCGTGAGAGCTGCCATAGATTTTGGCTTTTCCTGACCAAGGTGCCGGGCTAGCCACTCGTCTCGGATGTTGTGCTTGAAAGGCGCTAAGGCCTCCGCATCTGGAAAGTCGACGATTTGATTTTTCTTTGTAAGGAACCGAGTCCAGAATTGCCTGGCCGATTCTTCTGGCTGCTGAATTATGTGGCTCAAATCATCGGCGTCTGGTGGTCGCACATAAGTGCCCTGAAAGTTGTCGAGGAATCCGGCTTCTAGATCTTCCCAACAGCTAATGGAGTCCGCTGGCAAGCTGTTAAGCCAATGCCGCGTTGGTCCTTTGAGCTTTAGTGGGAGGTATTTGATGGCGTGTAAGTCATCACCGCGGGCCATGTGGATGTGGAGGAGGAAATCCTCAATCCATACTACGGGATCTGTTGTGATGTCGTATGATTCAATATTTACAGGTTTGAAACCTTCTGGGAATTGATGTTCCATTACTTCGTCTTTGAAGCATAAGGGGTGTGCGGCGCCTCTGTATTGGGCTATATCACGACGTAGCTTGAATGGGTCTTGCCCACTGTGTTCGGCTCGGCCGGATTTGCTTTTGTATCCGGCGTGACGTTTGTCGTCTCGCAGAGTGGTGCCCCTCGTGATCCGTAGATCGATCTGGAATGCTTTGCCTTGTCCTCCAATATGTCTCGCAGGTCTGGCGTATCTCCCCATGCCTTTTTATATGAATGGCGTTGGGGTGGAGGCTAAGCTTTTGGCTGGAATGCCTCTCTATCGCGGCCACGAGGTGGCCGATCAGCCGTATCATACACTTCTTCCTCCAGTCGGGGTAGTAACCTGCGCCTTGGGTAACTCTTGGAGGGGCGCTCTAGTTTATATTCCTCGGCCGCGAGGACTTCAGTCCATTTGTCAGCTAGCAGATCTTGATCAGCTTGAAGCTGCTGCTTTTTCTTTAGGCTATTTGCCGTGGCCATAAGCCGGCGCTTGAAGCGCTCTTGTTCGATGGGATCCTCTGGGACGGCGAACTCATCATCGCCGAGGCTTGCCTTGTCTTCGGAGGGGGGGATGTAATTGTCATCCTCCTCCTCTCCGTCTGCTGCTCTCTCAGGAGAGCTGGCTCCTCCATCCTCCTGCTCTAAATCTTGCTAGAGGGGTTTGTTGTTTTCTTCGGCACTATCCAGAGTGTTATTATCTCCTGTGCCGGTATCACCACTTTTGCTTTGGCGGGACATAAAGCGGTGCCGCTGACGTCGGCGTTTGGGTTGCTTCTTGGAGGGGTTATCCTCCGCTATCCGTCGCCATTGACTTCTTTGGGTGTATCCACCATGTATATGTCATATGATGAGGTGGCTTTCCAGTGCCCTATAGGTGCTGGTTCATGTTCGTCTCCTACATCGTCGTCCATACCATTGATGTCTTCAGAGTCGAAGTCGAGCATGTTGGTTAAATCATCGACAGTGGCTATGAAGTGGGTGGTGGGTGGGCGTCGAATTTCTTCGTCGTCTGCATCGCAATCATGTTGGCCATAATCCGGCCAGGACTCTCCTGACAAAGAGAGAGACCTTAGTAAATTTAGAATGTCACCGAAGGGCGAGTGCTGAAAGATATCTGCGGCGGTGAATTCCATGGTCGGCGCCCAATCGGATTCGATTGGCAGGGGCGCATGTGGTTCGGAGTCACGGGCTGCGCAGAGGATTATGCTGGTGTTTGGCTCGATCGCCGTTGAAACTGCAGGCCCTGGGGCGGTGTCTAACCACCCGTCCTTGACTGGCGCAGTTGGCTCTGAGCTAAGGGTCGGAGCTGATGCGGGCGCGGCCTCTGGGGTACTGTTCGGCAGCAGAGCTAGGTCATACCCATCGCGACAGTGCGGCGCGCCCGGCTGTGGCTCGAATCCGTCGAAGATCAAGTCTCCGAGGATGTCGGCCGTGTAATTCAAACTTCCAAATCTGACCTGATGGCCAGGGGCGTAGCTTTCAATCTGCTCCAGATGGCAAAGCGAATTAGCCCGCAGTGCAAAGCCGCCGAATACGAAGATCTGTTCGGGGAGAAAAGTCTCACCCTGGACCGCATCACTATCGATGATAGTAGGATCCATCAAGCCTAACGGCGACGAAACAGAGAAACTGTCAATGAAAGCACCAATGTCGGTGTCAAAACCGGCGGATCTCAGGTAGGGGGTCCCGAACTATGCGTCTAGGCCGGATGGTAACAGGAGGCAGGGGACACGATGTTTTACCCAGGTTCGGGCCCTCTTGATGGAGGTAAAACCCTACGTCCTACTTGATTAATATTGATGATATGGGTAGTACAAGAGTAGATCTACCACGAGATCAGAGAGGATAAACCCTCGAAGCTAGCCTATGGTATGATTGTATGTTATGGTTGTTGTCCTACGGACTAAAACCCTTCGGTTTATATAGACACCAGGGAGGGTTAGGGTTACACAAGGTCGGTTATAAAGGAGGAGATATCCATATCCGTATTGCCTAGCTTGCCTTCCACGCCAAGTAGAGTCCCATCCGGACACGAGACGAAGTCTTCAATCTTGCATCTTCATAGTCTAATAGTTCGGCCAATGGAGATAGTCCGGCTGTCCGGAGACCCCCTAATCTAGGACTCCCTCAGTAACGGTGAGAGGCCATGTAGGAGTACATGGTGGGTTGTCTCATTGCAGCCTTCCTTAGGAACTGAGTTCTGTGTTTGTGATCCATGAACAACTACTACCACGCATTGGAATGCTTAAGTGCCCCTCTCGACTTATTAATCAACCTGATCTCTGTCCAGGAGTTGCAACTAGTTTCTGGTGTTTGTAGGTAGTGTTAGTAGTCTACCAAGTGGCACCCGGTACAGGTGGGTTTGGGACAGACAAGGCACAGTGGCCCGGTGTACCAAGTGGCACCCGGATGGTGGGCTTGGGAACCCTATACACATCGTTTGGGGCCGTGAGCGACACCCCGGCCAGATCTCCTTGCGGATGGAACCCGAATAGGCGATAAACCTAGACGAGAGACTTGTGTGCACTAGTAGAAAAAGGGTCACGTGAAGCACATTAGTGCCGGTTTGATTTTGGCCCGGTACTAATGGTACCATTAGTGCAGGTTCAAACGGATTTGCATTAATGCCGGTTCGTGTTGAACCTTTAGTACCGTTTCGTGGCACGAACCGGTACTAAAGGGGTGGTGGCAGGCTCGCGTCAGGCCGGGGCCCCACGATCACCTTTAGTACCGGTGCGTGCCATGAACCAGTACTAAAGGGGTCTGACCTATAGGGCAATTTTCAGTTATGAAAAAATCAAAAGAAAATGATAAAAACTTCAAAAAATAAAATCCTTCGAGAGGTAGTTATATTACTACATCTACTAGTTAGGAAAATTTAAAAACTACAATTTGGACATGTTTTGCAAAAAGCGTAGGGAAAATGTAAAACGGCTATAACTTTTGCATATGATGTCGGAAAAAAACGTATAATATATCAAAAAATTCAGCACGAAAATCCGCATCCGATGGAGACCGCCTATGGCCTGTTTGGAATTTTTTTAGAATCCTCAAATTCCAAAAGGAAAAAAAGATATGGTCAAATTTCAGTTTGTTTAAAAAAATTTGGTTAAATCTGGTCAAACTACTTATTCAAGAAGTATTAATGTTACTACATAATTATTCAAGAATATAGTGTTACTAAATAATTATTTCAATTTTTTATATTTTGGTCAAATCTGGTCAAACTATGGTCAAACTGTGGTCAAACTATGGTCAAACTTATTCAAGAAATATTAGCGTTACTAAATAATTACTGTTTTTTAGAATAATAGTTTCAAACTCAAACGGTGAAATGTGTGACTTCATGCTCAAGCTAAACTCCTGAGGGTTAATAGGATTGACATCTTACTATTGTCAGGAAAACAACAAGTGCAGACTCGGAAACGAAGGAGAATAGAACCCAAAAGTTAAGCGTGCTCGGGCTGGAGTAGTGAGAGGGATGGGTGACCGGTCGGGAAGTTAGATGATTTGGAATGAGTGATCCACACTTGAGTAGTTAAGAGAGGTGATTAGAGACTAAATCATTAAATAATTCAAAAAAATTAAAAAAAATCCAAAATTTTCAAAAAAAATTTCAAAAAGAAAACCTTTAGTACCGGTTGGTAACACCAACCGGTACGAAAGGTCCCCCATACCAGGGCGCGAGCTCACGCCACGTGGTGGCAATTTAGCGCCGGTTCATGCCGAACCGGTACTAAAGGGGGGGCCTTTAGTGCCCACCCTTTAGTGCCGGTTCCGATTATGGAACCGGCACTAAAGGCCCTTACGAACCGGCGCTAAAGCTCCGTTTTCTACTAGTGGTGATTAGTCAGGTCGTGGCCGACTCCCTCACCAGACTTCCGCTCGAAGGTTGCCGAGATACACGACATGTACATGGTGGTAAGTGGCGAGAGCGTGTGTGAAGAAGTACACCCCTGCAGGGTTATCATTATCTATTCGAATAGCCGGATTCCTCGGATATGGAAACTTGGACCCCTTACATAGTTCATAGACAAGTGAAAGTGGGTACTCTAAAATGCGCAAGATAAGTGTGAGTGCTATGGATGGCGTTCTCGCAGGGAGACGGGAGCGGATCCATAGTGGTATATTGGTATGGTGAATTTGTGGACTCGTGTGCGCCACCTCAAAAGAGTCAATTGCAGTCATAGTTCAGGATGGCCACCGAGTCAAGCTGGCTTGCTCCAGTCAAACTCCACCACCCCTTTGTTGATACCGATGCATATGTAGCTAATTCTGATGTAAGTCTTGCTAGGTACATTTGTACTCACGTTTGCTTAATTTATGTTTTGCAGAGAGACGTCAGTATCACTAGTAGTTCCGCTTGGACTCTAACGTTTAGCTTGTTACCTCAGCTACGATCTTGTACCCTTGGGAGGGTCTTGTAGATAGTCAGGCTCATTAGCCTTCTTCATTTTTAGTTGTCTGTACTCAGACAAGTTAAGCTTCCGCATGTGCTTTGACTTGTATGCTCTGAATGTTGGGTCATGAGACCCATGTTTGTAATATCTCGCTCCTTGGAGCCTAATGAATAAATACTTGAGTCGTAGAGTTATGTTGTGATGCCATGTTGTATTTACACATATCGCGCATATTGTGTGTGTGATTGAAATGCTTGGTATGTGTGGGATCCGACAACCTAGTTGTTTATCCTTGGTAGCCTCTCTTATGGGGAAATGTAGTCTTGTGCTTCCATGAGCCATAGTAGTCCGCTACAGCCCAGTTCACCGGAGTCCTGCTAGCCCAACACTACTGCTCCGGAACACTTGACTGGCCGGCATGTGATTCACCTCGTTCCTGTGTCTCTCCCTTCGGGGAAATGTCACGCGGTGACATACGGAGTCCTGCCTAGCCTGCTACAGCCCGGGTTCCCGGAGTCCTGTTAGCCTAGTGCTACAGCCCGAATTCGCATGCTGCTGACCGACATGCTTGATGTTGATTCATGTATGCCTGTCCCCGTAAGTTAGTGCCACTTTGGGTTCACGACTAGTCATGTCCGTCCGGGTTCTCTGTCATATGGATGCTAGCGACACTATCATATATGTGAGCCAAAAGGCGCAAACGGTCCCGGGCCATGGTAAGGCGACACCCGTGGGGATACCGTGCGTGAGGCCGCAAAGAGATATGAGGTGTTACAGGCTAGATCAGTGTGACTTAGAATCGGGGTCCTGACATAACAAGCCCGAGACGTTAAGATGCCCAAGATGTTAAGAAGCCCATGAAGAGAAATCAAAATAGTTGAAGTCTTAATTCGAGTTGGACTCTACATGTAACCTGCCCCTTCAACATATATAAGGAGGGGCAGGGCACCCCAAAAGGGGGGGGGGAATAATCTTAAGGGTTAGATACAACTAGGAGAGCCGGTTAACGGCAACTCCCTCGTGATGATAATAAGACCTAGCCACAAACAGCATGTAGGGCTATTACCGGATGATGTTTCCCGGGGCCCGAAGCTGTCTAAATCCTTGTCTTGTGTTGCGTCTCTCGATTCCAATCAACCCCGCTCAAGCTATCACATAGATGCGTTGGCCTCACGACTAAGTTCTCACACTAGGACATCTGCCGTGACAATTCCACGACAGTTGGCGCCCACCGTGGGACCGGCACACGGTGGTGTTGAGTTCTTGAAGGAATCACTTCAAAGGATCAAGAAGCTCGCGGATATTTGGATGAGGAAGAGTTCGCACAGAAGGATTCATATTAACTCTGAGTTTATCAAGTTGAAACTTCCAGGTCTCGAGAATAACCCAGTGATAAGCTAGGGTTTTGTCGCCGCCGCACGCGTATGTGGCGATCAGTCAATCCAATGGATCGATGGCTGCTGCTGGTACTAGTCTGAGACTAATTGGAGTAGATCAACTGTTATTTGTCCGGTTAAAAAAGAGAGAGATATCGACCGGTGTACAGAGACCCATATACCCACGTGAAGATCAAGCAAAAAAAAAAAGAGGACATGACCCGAGAGCGAATTGTCCTTGGACCCGGGTTCCTCCGTTGACCCGCCCGGTCATCGACCGTGTCTTGCGTTGAGCCAGTTGACCCCCTACTGCAGCTCGCCTGGCTCTTCCCTTGCCGCCGTGAGACGAATCGTTCGCCGTCAAATCCACCTCTCTAAGCTGGCCCTGTTTTCTGCTTCCAAAGCCTTGCTGATGAATGTGAAGGCAAAAAGTGATTCATCAATTATCCGTCAGCACGAGGAGATAGTACTAAAGCGATGACCCATCAGCACAAAAGGAAAAGGGTCAGACCAACAACGCGACCCGAAGAAGGACTTAGACTCCGGTTGGATCGCCTCCTCTGGTTTCCGCTGGGTCAATGGCCGCTTCGCGCCGATCCGAGTTATGACCGCGGGCCGTGATTTCACTTTGCGTCGCCGCAACCCGCCTTCAGCTTCTGCCGCAAGTCACCCTAAACCGCCGTCGCTCCTTGTCGGGTCATCCGCTCGCTGGCGTGCCTCCGCCGACCGGCCTTGAGCCGCCCCGGCCTCGACTCTGACCTCAAGTCACCTCCCCCATGACCCGGACTCCTCCATGAAGGCCGACTGTCTCGCCTCCGACTGATTACAGCCTCTCTCCACCACCATAAGCCGCCTACACCGGCTGACCGCCACCGAGGCTGCCGTCGAGATGGTGTGCCTCGCCTCCGCTCAAAGTCCGGTCGCCTCTAGACGCCACCGCCGACCCGCGGTCGTGAGCCGACCTAGTTCGTGCTCTCCGGCTACCAGCGACCGTGCCATGAGTCGCCCGCCCCTGCCTCCGCTTTGGCTGACTCTTCAAGTCGCCGCTTTGCGTCAAGATCGGCCCTTTAATCCCGCGTTGTAAGTCGCCGCCATGGACACACGCTGAGCCGCTGCTGTCGCGACCCGCCGGACTCCATAATTGCTGATTGTGAGGCCTTGCCGCAATCTGTCATATTGGCCTCTCACTTCTGCGCCAGTTTCTGCCTCTGCCTCATCCTCTGTTGCGAGATGGCCGCGAGCCACGGGCACCTCCAGAGCCGCCATGGCCCCGCGTGGTTCCGCCCGGCGCTTCTCTGCCGCGGCTGACCTCTGCCGCGGAGTTGAGTCGGCCCTGCTACCACAAGTCGCCGCCACGGCCCTCGCTGACCCGCCGTTTGTTTTTGCTCTCTATCCGTGACTAGAAATGAGCAGAAGTAAGAGCTACAGGATAGACAATTTGGGGTCATTGTTTCCAAGCTTTTTAAATTGAACAGAGTTTCAGCTTAAAGATTGTACCAAGACGGACTGAAAGTTTTTGGTGGTCATTTTGTTTGACCCGCCAGGACGGAGATACTAGCTACTGTTGCTATCGTTCAAGTGATACATGCCAAAATTGGAGACAGTATAAGGAGTTATCAATGGCGTCAGCTAAGTGGAGCTGATGAGAAACAGTGGATTTCTCACAGTGCAGGTTTCCATGTTAAGCAGGCAAGTTGATATTTGCTTAGTACCTGAGCATTGCTAGGTTATCCACCCGGTATTGCCTCTGTTGGCCCTTGTGCCCCTCTGCTGTCACGCCATCGCGTTGTGTTGCGCGCCCGCCTCCGCTGCCGGGTCAGTGGCTGCACCCCGAGCAGCCGCGTTCGTCTTCGAACCGCCACCACGGTGTAACCCGCTCTAAGCCGCCACTGCCTTGCAGCGCCCTGAGCGCCACTTCACCGCTCTCTGCTGAGCTGTGGTACTATTTCGTGGAGGTAACCAGTGCAAGTGGCGGGGCCTGGTGATTCAAGTACAAGGCTGGAGCTGGGGATGCCACTAGCAAGCTATGTGTGTATGCGTGCCATATCAAAAAGCAAATCATGCCAAAAGAAAAAGGGAGCAAGCTCTCACACAGAGAAACAAGCTAAAGGACTCATGGTCTAAGCTAAACACACACAAAAGAAGTGTGCTAGTGGTTGATGGGAATGACCCACTTCAAAATTTGATGGATAGGTGGTTAGTTGATTGGACGTGAAGGCCTTCACTCGGTCAACAGTTACTACCTCCGAAAAATATATCAGATGATCCCGTCCTATCTTTTTCGTCTGTGTACAATAATATGTTTACGAACAGTTAATCTGTCTTGCAATATTTTATGCAGGACAATTATTTATGACAAAAGTAATGTTATACCACGGATACGGAGCACGTACCAACATTATTCTGCACTGGCGTTTATTTGTGTTGCGCTGTTCAAAGGATGTGTGCACAAGGCGCCGCCCGTGCGGCCCGGTTTACATCGATATACAGGGATCACATTTGCTCACTGTTAAATGGACGTGCGCGAGTCGCCACCCCCGAGGCCTGGTCTACATCAACACACCGGGCCGCACCTGTCTGCATGAGCTGTTTATTGAGTATAAAGCCAGTCACTGCTTGGGTAGCCTGGTTTTCTTCCAACAACTCTGGAGCAAATTATCATATATTATAAGCCACCGTCTACACTGGATGGTTCAATGGGCAGGCACACAAGTTGATGCCACTACAGTTTGGTTTAACTTCAAATAGCCAGTTGGAAGGAACCATTGGCCGAGTTGCCGACGCGGCTCATACAAGATTATTTATAACCCGCCGCGGTCACCTCAACCTTATGTGGATTCACATCGCGTTATCAATACCAACAATGCACATCTTATGTTGTGGCCAAGTATGGAGAGTTTCAAGCCAACTCCTCGAGTCATCTTTAGACTCGGGGGCTACACAATGATATGACTTAGCAAAGTCTTGCCAGTTTTAGCAAATACAAGAACCACAAGAAATTGGAGGGAACTTAACCCGGTCCCGGATGCTACTGCCATATTGATGAAAATTTAAAGGCCGTCGGAAATATTCTGGCTCACAATGATGCTTCTGGTTTACAATCCGGTTCAAGGGAAATCCTGTCTCCCACACAGCGCTGAAGCCCTTAATATCCAGATCAAAATCCGATTTAAGAGGAAACTGTCTCCCACAAAGCTTTGAAGCTCTCAATATCCAGTTTAAGAATTTCCGTTTCAAAATAATAATCTCTCGCAAGTTCGAGTTCTCAGAAAAAATTAAAGGGACCAAAGAGAGTCTGTTGCAAAAGCACAGCCCAAACATAGTTACCCTTTGGGCACAGCCCACAATATCATTTGGGGGCTTGGTCGTATTCGGACCATAGCTATACCTCTTGATCGGCGTAAGGCCACCAGGGAAATCATTTGGGGGCTTGGTCGTATCCGAACCATAGCTACACCTCTTGGTCAGCGTAAGGCCACCAACGAAATCACTTGGGGGCTTGGTCGTATTCGAACCATAGCTACACCTATTGATCAGCGTAAGGCCACCAGGGAAATCACTTGGGGTCTTGGTCGTATTCGAACCATAGCTACACCTCTTGATCGGCGCAATGCCACAATTATGACTATTTGGGGGCTCTGGTCTTATCCGAACCATAGCTTAAACCCTCTTTATCATACACATGCATCATCATATATTGCATCATACATTGCATCATCATTACATCATCATAGCATGTATCATATGTGCATGGATATACCGATTTATATGGCAGGAATCGGTTTTCAAACCAGGTTATATTATTCAAATCTTTAATAGCCAATATGGCTGGATTTTTTATTATGGTTATCAATAACCAATATTATGGTTGAGGTTTTCAAAGTTGCTTTAGCACAATGGCTATTATTGGATATAATTTATTCTACAATGGAAGGAATAGTCCCAAGTCGCTGCAGGCTTACGACCCGGCACTTGGGGGCTACATTATTCAAGTTGAGATCACATCAAATATGCAAGTCCCATGTCACTGCCAACATGCACCATGGCACTTGGGGGCTAATGCAAAGTCATTTTTTGCTCACCTTATTGAAGACCCAACTCATGACATCGTAATGAGCCGGCCCTTGGGGGCTACCAATTGCTCCTGTCAAAAATTCAAGGTACACAAGCTTTAATCCATTATATTGAAGAGGTTATTACTCAGTTGGTAGAGGACAAGATTCTTAACCTTGTGGACATGGGTTCAAGCCCCATGGTGGGGTCATATCATATGATGTTATTTTCAATGAAGTTTATACATAAAGTCCCAACTCAGTATTATCTTGCTGAGCCAGCCCTTGGGGGCTACACGTTGCTGCTCAAGTTTACATGATCATATCTACAAAGTCCCTGCTCTTTATTGCATAATGACCCGGCCCTTGGGGGCTACACTGGTTGAAGTTTTTATGAGCATAAGACCAAGATCCGTGATGGAAATATTGATTCGAATGTGCTAAATTGGTTCACGAGATCAGGGGCTGATCGTTTTGACCAAGTAGGTGAACTTGAACTTTTGGTACTCATGAACTAGAATTGTCATGTTTTCTTGCATGTTTGGGAGGTGGGGGAATGAACTTGAGTAGCCTGCTTTTTACCCCTGTACTTATGAATGATGTGTGCTTCTTTTTTTAAAGCTGCACTTATTGTCGCAAGGAAATTGAACTGATATGTTTGTTGCAAGTTTGGGCAGTGGACATAAACTTGAGTAGCATTTATTTTTTGTAGTCGGTTGCTTACTGAAATTAGAACTTATGATTATCTGATTTTTGTTTGTACTTCTGAATCCCATTTCCTTCTTTTATTTTATTATTTGGAGACTGAATTTTTTGTTTCATTTATGATTTGTTAAATTCATTTCTCCTCTGCGATTTTTTTGTCAGCTTCTTTTCCCTACTTTTGATCCGTCGTCATTTGCGGCTAGCATGAAGCCTAGTGAAGAATCTGGGCATTGGTGCTTGATTGTTCTGAATTTGAGGTTTCTTCATTTCGAGTGTCTTGATTCACTCCGTGATGGAACCTGGAGTGATGCAGTTAGATTCTTAAGGACTATGACAGATAACATAAAAAAGCTTTGGAGGGAGTGCAACATAGACAGTGCCAAACCGTTCTCGCCGGCGCATATTGATGGTTTCTCTTGCGAGTTTGTGAAGGTGGCGCAGCAGAAAAACACGTGAGTATCCGTTTTTAATGATTTTTGTTAGTTGTTTTTGTTGCTGGGAGGATGGTGTTCCTGTATCTTCGGATTTGTGATGTACCCTCTTGTTTTTTATTTTGTTAATAGGCATGATTGTGGATTCTTTATGCTACAAAATTGCAAGACCTATCGCTGCCGGGAGGATGGTGTGATTGAAATGTTGGATTACAGCCATGAAGACATTCTTGACATTAGGAAGACTTTGTTGTATACCTGCGCAACTAGCGATGTGTTTGATGTTGACTTCTGGGGTTTGTTTGGCATCGAACCCTATATGTATGTATGGCCTTCTGTAAATTTTTGCAGCTTGTACTTCTTGAGTAGTACTGTCATGAATTATGTATTTGAACTTACCTTGATTCGGTCTTTTCTTTTTCATTTTTTGCAGGTGAGTGGCAGGATCTTGGTGAGCATGACTAAAGGATCTTTGACAGCCAGTTCTCGGAGCTCGAGCGCGTAGCTATTGATCTTAGCCAGGGGCGTTGTCCCGAAAAGATAAGATCTGGTGTTATGAAGGGCGGGGAGCTCTGAAAGGTTCTACGGCTGCTTGCGTAGAGAGCCGCACTACACCCAAGAATCTCACTGTGGAATTGATAGACAGCGATGATGATGCGTTTGACAAGATTGCTGGCATGGGAAGAGTCACCAGGAGCGCTACTGCCAAGGGTTTATCTCCCCTTGCTGGAATAGTGGCCCGTCGAGCTGGTGATGCTAGGAAGGATCTTGCTTTGGATTTTGGCAATGTTGTAAGCACGAAGCGTGCGCCCAGAGCTCCTATAAAGTTTTGCTCCCATGTGCAGCAGCTTCAACCTCATAATTCCCCTCACCTGGACAAGGCTCGCAAGTTGTATAATCTGTTGCTTAGTGATGAAAACATGTGAGAAGTATGCTGAGTGAGTATCTCTCATTGTGTTTCCTCTTCTTTTCTTCTGTTGTTTATAACTGCTAGATAAATATGACCTGAACTGTTCCTTTTTATACAACTTGAACTGCTATGAATGCCTTATCTTGCTTCCCCTGCTTTTTTGTTCTTGTTTGTGCTGCAGGAATACATTCTCAATGATACCTCAGCCTGGTGATAATGTAACTTGCTTCACTGGGAAACGCATCTGGGAAGTTTTTGCACCTGGGCAAATGATGGAGGGTGATGTAATTGACTTCTTCATTGATGATTGGAAGAAAGATCCCATGAAAAATGCTGATTTTGCATCTGGAAAAAGGGTATTGCTGAGTCCATATTTCATCACGGTAATCAATCAGATCGTTTGTTTCTGTTAAACAAGACTGCCTATTGTTTTATGAGTTTTAATAATACTTTGCTTGTTTATCCTTTTCCCCTGTCTATTTCTTTTTTGGCTTTTTTGCAGGTTGTGCTTGACTGTACGTTCTACGGAGATGAAAATAAAGAGTTTAATCTGAAGAGTGCAGCGAGAGATTTCAAGAGCTATGTTAAAGATAATGAAGACTTGCTCAGTGCCGACCTTGTGAGATCTACTAGCTGATTTTTGGTTTTATTTGTTTGTTGTCATGCTGGTTTTTACTTTGAATATTTAATATCTCTTTTTTGGTCATCTATTTTAGACAAAGGATAAGAAAGTGAACCACTTTTCCTTATATGTCATGAATCGGTACCGAAGTAGCGTCGACATCCTTGACTCTTTACCTTATCCGAAGAACCATCGTCCTTCAAACAACACCTATCATAAAGACTGCGAGAAGATTGTGAGTGACATTTATTATCTGTACTGGGTTAATTTTTTCGCATCTTTGTTTCTGCTTTTTCTTAGACCTGAAAATGTGTGGTTTCTTTTATTTTTCTACAGATCTCCAGATTGGTCCAAGTAATGAAGGTTGTGTATGGTGATGCTCAGTACAATGCGAGCAAGCAGCCCAAATTGGAGGTTTTTGCAAAGAAACCAATGTTTGTGAAGGTTCCACTTCAAGGCCCGAATGAATGTGGCAATTATACTCTGAAGTATGTGGGATGCTATGATGGTGAAAAGATCGTTGAGACCATTCAAGATAATGGCGTGGGTTCTAGTTGAGCTTTTCACTTTTCTGTGTTTGGCTGATTGTTGATTCTTATTTTTATGTGTCATGATTTTTGATAATTTGTTTTATTGTTTTTGCAGCCTCGTATTGTTGATTGGAATGCTGAGGATCTGTGTAGAGTTGTGTTCAACCGGAATAACCAGCTTCTGGTGACGGAGCTACCCAAGGAGGTTCAGGCTTTGGCTCCTGGTGCATAGAAGAAACAGATAGTTTGTGTGATATATCTCTTGAAAGCATTGTAGGCTTTGTTTGTAGTGTTTGGATGTCTTGTCAAGTACTATGTAATAACTGGTATATTTTGTGTTGTGTTTAAGTGTGGCACAATGTTCAACAATCTTTTTTCCATGATGATAGTGTGGTTGAATAGCTGTTTTCACCTGTGTATGTTTCATTGGGAATTCATTTTGGTTAAGTTCTATTTTTTGTACCGAAGTCTTGTAAACTAGTTGAACTGAAAACAACTTTTTCCAAGTTCATTACGAGTTGTTGCTGGAAAAGTGAGATTTATTTTATTTTCATCTGTCCCATCCTAGGTTGGACCTTTATAGTTTATATACCCTCTTTTCTTGTACTTATAGTATAATTCCGTTAGTACTGAATTGTAATGTCATTCAGTGTAAGGCTTTCAAAATTTGGTGTCACGGTAGCACTTGTGGATCTAGTGTGAGTGGAGTGACTCTTCTTTTGTTATGTAGACTAGCTTTCATATAATGTATTAGAATTGAATTTTTTTTGGTATTGAAATTATTTACAACCAAGTTGCTACGTGATCTCTAGCCAGATTTTATTTAAGTATAAGAAATTTAGCAAAATTTTGAGAGCCTAATTTTGGTAGTTGAACTTCATATTAAATGTTAAAGCACTGGTTTAAATTAGCTACATTTAATGGATAGACATATTAATTTCATAATTAGTTCACTAGTCAATGTGGGCTGATGCTTCTGTTTTTGTTTTTGTTTAACTTTTGTCCTTGGTTGAACTATAATCTATTTGGTTGAGTCTTGGCCTTCTTTCTCAAGGCATTAATTGGTATCATCATAACACTTAGCGAATAAACTAACTTGTACTGAGATTTCAATTGTGCTAGTACTTTTATCATTTTATGTTTTTTGTGTTGTTTGAAACTAGTGCCTCACTAGTCAATGTGGGTTGATGCTTCTGTTTTCTTTTCTTGTGATTTTTCTCCTTGATTGAACTGATATCTTTTTTGATTTAGTTTTGGCCTTCTTTTTTCTAGGATGTGGTTCTTCTCAAGGCAATGTTTGGTATGATCATAGTACTTGCCGTATAGACTAAGTTGTATTGTGATTTCAGTTGTACTATTATGGATATTCTTAGTGTGTCACTGTTTTATGGAATGCGAATTGAAACTTCCTGTTCCTTTTTATATTTTTGTAGAATGAATGTACCGTGTGTTCAAGTGTACCAGAACTCTCAGTCCTAGCATGCTAGTGACTAGGGAATACATACTGATGGTTCTTTGCTTTTCCTGTTGCGATACTTAGTAAATTTCTAACTACTATTAGCACAATGCTGTTATTACTTTATGTTGTCCTCGGCTGAAACTTTTTTACTGTTCTTCTGAAACTAAAAACTGATTTTTGGTGTGATAGTACTACCGTACATGTCTAAGATGTACTGAGCGTCCAAGGCTACTATATGATGTTGTCCTTAGTTAGTCTGCCACTATTTTTTTTTTAAAATATCGATGTGTGATTTTGTTGATCCATTACTAGTGCTGCGTGGCAGCTATCAAGTTTCAACTTCAACCTAGTTCAACTTGAAATGATGGATCAACAAAATTGGAAGCGAGCAAACTTGTTGAATGACATAAGAAAACGAGGTACTTGATAGACATAGGCAAACTTGTTCAAGCGATGACACACATAACATAAGGTAGCTGGTTCAACATAACAAAAGCAAACTACAAATCTGAAACAACAAGATTAAGGACAAGCAGAAGCGCGAGCAACACAAAGGCAGACTTTAATGCATCTTCATCCCGCGAAGTTGCAGTGGTAGTAGTGGTCAGCCTCCTGCTCTTTTGAAATGTCCCAACCTGTCATGATGTTGTCGATTGTTTTCCATGACTTGTACGTGGCGTACGCATCTATTCCTGCGCACTCGATGAAATTGTCTGGCAGCGGGCTGGGCCCCCACAGTTTGTGGTCTACCATCTTCTCGATCTTCTTCTTCATGCCTTTGTAGAATGGGTGGATGACGCCGCCTGCAACATCGGCCAAGGAGTCATAGTATTTGTTGGTGGTTGGATCTTTCCACTTACGCTGCATGTCGATGAAGTTGTTGGGGTTGACCTCCAAACTAGATTTGTCCAGTATCCGCTTGTCACCTCCAATGTTGAAACCGACAAATGTGTACAATTTCTCCTCCTGCAGGAACTGTTTGAGGCGCTTGGGCCTGCAAGGGGGGAGACACATATTGTCGTGGGATTGTCACGGCAGATGTCCTATTGAAAGGACATAGTCCTGGAGCCATTGCTACTAGGAAGCTTAAAGGGGTTAATTGGGACAAAGGACACGAGAGGTTTATACTGGTTCGGTCCCTTGCGGTGAAGGTAAAGCCTAGTCCAGTTGTTGTTGTATTGCTAGGTTTCGACGACCAAGGAGCGAAATACGCTAACTTGGCTCTCGATCTGTTGTTTCTGGGCCCTAAGCCGCCGCCGGGTTGTCCCCTTATATACACGGGTTGACGCCATGCGGCCTACAGAGTCTCAGCCGGCTCATACAACGTGTCTGGCTCGGTGACATCTTTTACATGCCTTACTTTACAAGTCTTATCATACATGGCGGTTTATACTCATGGGCCTTAAGCCGCCTCTGGGCTTTGGCCTACTACAAACCTTATCATAAACCGTCACCTTGTGTACTCTTCGGGCTTCCTTTAGTTAACCCGCCATTGCTATTGACCCGGCCCCTCCTGGGCGGGTCATTCCTAGTAGTCATATCAACAACATTAGGCCCCAAGTTGATTTCAACTTCGTTCTTGTCAATCTCCAACACTTAGACCAAATCCATCTTCCGCTGTTGTATAAAAGCTCTGGAACCCGCCATGATGTCATCTTCAAAAAAATTAGAAACCCAACACGACATCATCTGTAACGGATCCTTATCTTAAATGCTTTCCGAGAATGGAGGCGTCCATTTTGCTGGATAATCATTACTTTTATCCTTCCTCGATTTTTGCGCCTGCCTGTTCACCTATATCCTTATAAATAGGCACGGCCGGTCCTTCCTCTTTCTTCTTCTGCCTTCTCTCGCACCCTCTCTCCCGCTCGAGCTCCGCCGCCGTAGCGCTCACCGTCGTGCTCAACTTTGGCCGCTGCATCACCCTGAGCTTGTCCAGAGAACGGCGACAACCCTCTGCAACAGATTTGCATCCGTAAGTTCTTACCTTTTCGCACCTTTAGATCCGCATTAGGGTTTGCAAGTTCGTCGGTGTTCTTCGCTGTTCATCATGGATTCTTCATAGTTTCTCCACCGCATCCTCGTTCGATCAAAAAGAAATATGGAACTCCTGCGGTAGTTGTTATGCATCCTTTTCGGATACTAGTAGATCTTCTTTTCTTGCACAAGGGCCTCCCCCGACTGTGAACTCCTTTGCACTAGTTTTTTAGGTCTAAATTTATTTTTATTTTCTGAACCATCTTGATCCAAAATAATAGCAACAACTTGTGAAACTTGTTTATCTCAGTACTTAGTCAATTCTATCCCTGGCAACTTTCGAATATCTTTAACCATGGCGGCTTATCATGCCGGCTCATTTTTTCCTTCATATATCATTAGCCCTTACTTAAGCCGCCATTATTCATCCGTACTATAATCATTAGCCTGTAACTCCACCAATTAATTTGAACCGGCAAATTGCTTTCTTTTCAGCTTGTCCTTTTTCATCATGTCGTCAAAAGCGCCAACAGTCTGCAGCTGGGTCCCTTCCACAGTTACTGATGACACTTTGAAAGATTTTGTCACCATCGGATATTTGCCAGAGAATAATATTATGTCCTATCGTGCTCCTGACCAGGCCGAAGAACGGCCTCGGCCCAAAGACGGTGAAGTCATCATTTTTACTGATCACATGAATCGGGGTTTTTCAGCACCCGGCTCAAAGTTCTCCAGAGACGTTATGCATTTCTTCAAGCTTCATCCACAAGATCTTGGACCCAACTCCATATCCAACATTTGCAATTTTCAAGTTCTCTGTGAGGTTTATCTTCAAGAAGAAGCGACCGTTGAACTCTTTAGAGAGTATTTCTATCTGAACCGCCAGAATGAATGCACCAACGGCCCTAGCTTGGAACTTGGTGGAATTTCGATTCAGCGCCGATAGGGTGCTGTCTTTCCCTTAGTAGTCTTACCAAGCCATCCCAAGGATTGGAACCAAACTTGGTTTTACTGCCAAGACATGTCGCCAGCTGACGAAAAACCACTGCCGGGTTATCGCGTGGAGCGTCTTGACTCTAAGTTTGTGCTCCCTGACAAGCTGACTGCTGCTGAGCATAAGAAGCTTATCCCCTGCATCAAAAGGATTCAAGCCTTATTGGGAAACGGCCTAACCGGAGTTGATCTAATGCGTTGTTGGATCGCATGGCGGGTCATTCCTTTGAGCCGCCGGTCCAACTTGATCTATAAATATGGCGGAGGCCCAGATGACCCTCTGCGTCATAGCTCTGTACAACTGATTGAAGAGGCCATTGTTGAAATGTCAACAACCCTCGTAAACAGTAAATACGAGGACTGCAGTAAAGTTGGATTGAATCCTTTCTGCAAGCTTGCATGCCTGCAGGTCGACTCTAGAGGATCCCCGGGTACCGAGCTCGAATTCGCCCTATAGTGAGTCGTATTACAATTCACTGGCCGTCGTTTTACAACGTCGTGACTGGGAAAACCCTGGCGTTCATCAAGCTACCAAGAATGCTAGAGCCGCCGCCATAGCTGCCAAGAAGACGACCCGAAAGTCCAAGAAGAAAAGAACCGCCTCTGATATGTTCATGCTGGATGATGTTTCTGAGTCGGAGGTAGACCTTGACTCTCTTGGCCTGCTTTTTAACAATCTTATTGACACTGACTATTGCCATGATGACACGGGGGCGAGCCAGGCAGTAGAAGAAGAGGTAACAATTTCCTCCGACTCTGCCCCTTTGCCAAGACAGAAACCTCGACCGGTAACCCGGAAAGTAAGGTTTTCACACCCTTTGGCTTATTTGGATCCTCATTTTCTTTTGAAAAAGCAGCAACATGAGAGCCACCGTCAGGCCTGGACCAATGATGACAATGAACTGCCCTCCGGCTTACGAAAAACTCCTCGAAAACGCCAGAATGAGGTTTCTTTCACCTTTGTCTCTTGCTTTTATCATTGAATCTATTTCCTTACTCTCTTATCTTTATTTTACTTTTGCAGGGGGTTTCTCGCTCTTCTGGTGATTCTTCACAAACTCAATTCCCGGCTTTCAGGACTGCCCCTGGGTAAGGAAAATTACCTTTCTTCTGCATCTTTAAGTATGCATCATTATACTAACTCATGAAATCCTTCTTAGCGGTAAAGCTAAGTCCAAGAAAGCCAAGGTGGCTAAGCTGGCGGAAGACGCGAAAGACCCTGCTCCTGAACCGGCAATACCAACTCCTCCTAAACAATCCGAAGCACCAGAAGACCTTGCTGTTCACATTCAATCAGACCCTCCAGAGCCGTTAGTTGATGAGACTATTCTCAATCCATCTACCGCTGAGCCATCTAGCTCAGCTAACCCGCCGACGACTTCTGACAATGATGTCTTAATTATTGGTAGTCGATTCGTTGAGCCGGGCAACCCAACTGTACTGGCCCGACACTCTGCCAAGCAAGAGGCTTTAGAAAGACAGAAGGTGTGGTTTGACGTCTCTCACTACGCTCACCTGAATGTTAGTGACGTGATGTCTGGATACCTCAGTCATGTGCATTCCAGCCGTGACTCGGAAATTGAAATGGTTAAGCAACTACAACTGAAATATGAGGTACGTTCTCCGGCTTTCACTAGCTTACATATGCTCTGCCAGCCCCCAAGTCTCCAGATTATGATGAACCTGAATGATCTATAGACTTGTGATATAGGTTGATGCTCTGTCTTAGATTTTCCTTAAGTCCAACATAAATTTCACCTATAGTCCCCAAGGGCCGGCTCAATTTATCATGAATGAGCCGGTACTTGACTTCACAACTGTCTTGAATCAGTCCAAACAAATAGTGTGATCCAGCTCAACATGAAAAAACTTTCTTAATATCATGCATTAGCCCCCAAGTGCCAAGCGTTGTTACTTGTAAAACACTTGGGACTTTTAGCATAGAAGAGCCATTTTGCATTTTAAAAAATTGCTTTGGCAGACATTAGCCCCCAAGTGAAGAGTGGTGTTGCGTTGCAAAGCACTTGGGACTTTAATCATTATAACCTTTATTGAAATAAATTCTAACATACATGTGCATGTTTGTAGACCGCCCTAACTGAATTGGGTTCTCAATTAACTGATGCAAAGACCCGGCTGGCGGATCAAGAGGCAGAGATAAAGAAAGCTGACTCCAAACTCCAGTTGAGCCTCTCTAAAGCTGAAAAACTGAAGACCAGTTTTGATGCAGAGAAGAAATACTGGGCCGATGAGAAAACCTTGCTGATACAGCATGCTGAGACAGCAGAGACGGCTCTCAAGGAGGTTACCACGGAACTCACCGGCTTAAAAAACCGTGTGTCTCAGATGGTCTCCGCAATCTTTGGTGAGTCATTTGCATTAGTTACTTACACTCTATTTTTGCCAGGAATATAAGCTGCCCGCTTAACCTTTTTAAAATACTCATAGGTACACGGAGCAACAATCTGAGTCAAAACAGCGTGACAAAACTCAAGGCGGTTTACACCTTGGTGGAGCAACTGTATACCGGGGCTCAACGGGCGCTTGCTATTATCTCCCCAGCCAACCGAGGACCCAACCTCTTGAGTGACATTTTAAAGAAGCTATCTATTTTACCGGCTAGATTCCAAGAAGTCAAGCGGTCTTGTGCAAGAGTCGGAGCCCTAACTGCCCTAAGCCGCTTCAAAGCCTAGGTGCCGGAGCTAGAACTGGCTGATGTAGCCAAGGGGTATCCCCTTTGAAGGAAGACAGGACTTTGTTTGATCAAGATGACTTTGTTGCTTGTGTGAGGGGAGTCCGTCCTCATGCTACCATCCTTGGCGAGGAAACCAACATTGATAAATATCAGCCGGGTTTTGATGTTGACAATAAGAAGATGGCGACTCCCTCGTATAAAGTGACAGATCTTATCCCGCCGGTTCGCCAACACACCTTTGCGCCAGAAATTGACTTGGCTGGTCTAATTGACGATGAAGCTGAGTTCGTTGCTCTGGATGGCTTTGATTGGTCCAAGCCCAGCTTCCAACCAGTGGAGGGAGGTGAACCGGCAAGGGAGGAGTCATAACCATCTGAATAATCTGGCAAAGACGTAATGAACCGGCCTTAGCTTGACATCTGCTTAGGAGAGAAAATAGTTTTACCCTTTTGGGCTCTCAATGCCTTGTAATAGGTTAGCTTGAACATGCATGTTCTTCCTATGCCGTCGTGCATATGATACTGCGTATGACTGTTTTATCCGTCATGTCAATATATGCATTATATCCTTTATCACATCTGTGATGTTTAAATCTGTTCCTGTATGCAAAAAGATAAAAAATTGTCCTGGCGGTTTGTCGTTGGACGGGTCATGTCGTGGGTTTGTCATGGCAGATGTCCTCGTGAAAGGACTTAGTCATGGAGCCATCGCTACGGGTTAGCTTAAAGGGGTTAAACTGGACAAGGGACACGAGGGGGTTTTATACTAGTTCGGCCCCTTCGATGAAGGTAAAAGCCTACGTCTAGTTGTGTTGGTATTGCTAGGGTTTCGATGACCAGGGAGCAAATCCGCTTTGCCTGGCTCTCGAGTTGTTGTCTATTGTCCCTAAACCGCTGTCGGGTCATCCCTTTATATACATAGGTTGACGCCCATCGGTTTACAGAGTCCCGAGGACAGATCATAAGCGTGTCCGGCTCGGTCTCTATTCCTTCTAACTTACAATACAAGTTACATGAAAGAGTCGGTTTACATCGACAGGCCTTAACCCGCCTTCGGGCCTTGGGCCTTTGTAAAGCGCCACCATCCTCACGTCTTAATGGGCTTCCATCTTCATAGAGTTAACCCGGCTACTCCTGGCCGGTTTACGTCCAGTAGTAATATCCCCAACATTAGGCCCCAGATTGGTTTGAACTTGTTCATATCAATCTTTATCACTTAGAAAAATTCCTCCTTTGCATCTTCGCCTTGACCTTGTAAACTGCCGTGATGTCATACTCCAGGATCATGATAAATCACCGTGATGTAACCTTGTTATTTAACAATGATATATCTTACCTTCAGTTAATGAACCTCCAACAATCAAGGCGACCGCACCTGTTAGGTATCCAATATTCCGGCCCCTCGATTCTCACGCCTGTTACCTCCCCCCTTCACCTTATAAATAGGGCCACGGGTCATTTCCTTTTTCCCCTCTGTCTCTTTGCTTCTTCTTCCTCCTCGTGACGGCTCTGCACCCGAGCTCTGCCTCTGCATCTCCGTTGGCCGCTGCATCGACCTGGTTGCACCAGATAGCCGTGGCGTAACTCCGCTTGCTTCAACAGCCGTTGTAAGATCTTCCCTTTCGTCCTCTATAGATCTACTTAGGGGTTCAGTGTTCATGAATGTTCATCGAAGCTCCGGCAACTGTTCTTCCCTATCCCTCCTTAGTCCATGGAAGAACCCTCAAGCTTGATGTGTTTCGTGTAGTAGCTATAGCATTCCTTATCTTTTGCTATCACAGCAAACCCTCATACGCATAAAAACTGATCTAGACCTTTGTGAACTGCTTCGGGACCAATCTTTTTAGGTCTAAATCTTTTTGCTTTTCCTGTCTTACGATAGATCTAAAATTTCCAAGTAATCTTGTGAAACATGTTTTACCTTACTTAGTCGTTCTTTCCTTAGATCTGTATCTTCTTCATTACATAAGCGGTTTACCTTTGTAGAAAACAATCTATCACATACCATTAGTCCCCTTGTAAACCGGAAACTCCTTTGTGTCCGTCATCATACTCCGGTTTAATAATATGTGTATATCGCTTTTTCCACCTATTGCCTTGTCATTCATAATTGTATCATCCTCCGGTTTACCAATTTCACATATTTGGAATTTTTTTATCCTGTTGAACCTTATGCCTTACCATGAATGAATTGTAAACCGGCATTTCTTTTCAGCTTTTCGCTTGCAATGGCTAAGCAGTTTTATTCATGTAACTAGGCTCCCTCCCGGGTTACTGATGAACAACTGAATGGTATGGTTAAGATCGGCACCTTACCAAAGAAGAATGAGATCCGTTGGCGAGTTCCTGGGCCAGAAAATCCTCCCACCCCTAAGGAGGGTGAGGTAGTGGTGTTTGCTGATCACATAGGCCGTGGTTTCAAACCGCCCGGGTCAAAGTTTTTCCGGGATGTGCTTGCCAGTTTCCATCTCCACCCTCAAGATATTGGACCCAACTCGGTATCCAATATATGCAATTTCCAAGTCTTCTGTGAAGTGTACTTACAAGAAGAGCCAACTATTGAACTATTCCGGGATTTCTTCCATCTGAACCGGCGCACTGAATTTGTAGACGGACCCAACACTAAACTCGGTGGCGTCTCCATTCAAAAAAGGAAAGAGGTTGAGTTTCCTCATGCCAAGCTGCACAGTCACCCCAAAGAGTGGAATCAAACTTGGTTCTACTGTAAAGAAACCTCCTCTGAAGACGAGAATCCTCTGTCGGGTTACCGTGCCCACCTGCTTGCCAATACTCATCCACTTCCACAACGCCTAAATGCCCAGGAACGGGCCCCGTATGTACCTCAACTCGCCAAGCTGAGAGCCTTCTTGGCCAACGGTTTAACAGGTGTAGACTTTGTCCGTTGCTGGATATCTTGGAGCATCTTGCCGTTAAGTCGCCGCTCTGGCTTAATGTGCGAGTATACTGGTGAAGTAGAAGACTCCCAATGTCACATCAACATTTAGCTAACCGATGAAGAAGTCACTGATGCTGTCAAGAAGATATTGAACGAATCGGAAGCTGTCTGCCGCCAAACCGGCTTAGACCCCTTTTACAAAAAAACAAACCGCATGTTGTAAGTACTGTCCTTCCGCTTTACACTTGATATATTTTAGACTGTACAACCTATGAATACCCTTTTGCTTGTTTATAAATAGGGTGATGATCCGTTTTGGAAGAAGAAACCTCAAGAAAAAGCGGCAAAGCCTTCCCGTCCTAAAACAAGAGCCGTCAAGAAAACCTCAAATTGGAAGGCAGCTGAACGCATCAGCATGGAACTGTATGAAGACCCGGATGAACTAGAAGTTCAGGTAGAACTTGATTCACATGGTTCCCTTTTCATGCATCTCATTAACAATGATACATATTAGGAGGACGTGGAGGGCAGCCAAGCTGACGATGTAGAGGTAATTATCCTTTCTCCGGTTCAGACTCTCTGCCAACACAAAAAAATCCGTCAAGCGATCCGGAAAGTAAGCTTTTCACATCCTCTTGCTCACTTGGATCTAACATTTATTTTGAAGAAGCAGCAGCACGAGGCTCACTGCACAACCCGGCACAGCGGCCAAAAGGTTACTTCGACCGGTTTACCGGACACCCCGGTTCGGAAACGCCGATCTGAGGTCTCACCTGCTTCTGACACTTCTTATCCCAAGGCAGGCTATTTCCGACATCCCCTTAATCTGTCCGATTCAAAATATTAGGTGACACCTCCTTCATCCTCTGGCGAGTCAACAACGACCCAACTCCCTCCTCTCAAGACCGTAGCTGGGTAAGTATTTCACCCTCTTCCTTTGATGTTTCATACTTTATCCGCTATGCTAACCCTTGCATATTTTTCTTTTTAGAGCCAAAGCTAGACCCAGTAAAAAGGCTCGAGTCACTAATCCGCCCGAAGACCAGGTGGTTATTGAACAGGAGAAGACTGCTGAACCGGAGGGTCCAAGTGCTGAAGCCACCTTTGATGAACCACCCCCTCAAGATCACAATACTGATGAACAAGCAAAAGTTGATATTGCTGTGCCAGATGATGAACCGGCCAATCCAATCCAGACTGATGACAGACCTTCTAGTCCAGTGAGAACCACTGACACTGTATCAACTCTAGAAAAGGCTACTGGAGACAAAGAAGGCGAGGTTATCATTACTGGTATTGGTCACACTTCTCCTGGCCATCCTGTAATGTTGGCAAAACATAGTGCCAAGGAAGAGTGTGCTGCTATGGAGAAAGGCAAATGGAGCACTGATTTATCCAGCTATGCCCATCTTAGTACTCAAGAGCTTCACTCTGGTTTCCTAAACCGTCTGCACTCAAACCGTGATTATGAAGCCGGTTTGGTGAACCTGATGATGAAGGAGCGCTATGAGGTATTTTCATCACTTCCCATTTTCGTAAATCCAACTTTGTCAATATCAACTCAAGTAGCCCCCAAGGGCCGGTTTATGATAACAATCATAAATCGGGACTTTGTAATATCTTAATCCTTGCATGCTGATCCTCCATATGTCAAATGATCTTTCGAAACAAACCGGTACTTTAACATTGTATTCATGTACCTTTCATCGGTGTAGCCCCCAAGGGCCGGTTTTATCTTTCCAAAGTAAACCAGGTCTTGAATCAATGCGTCAACTTTCAACAAATGTATATTAGCCCCCAAGTGTTAAGGATAATGCTTGCATTGTACTTGATACTTGTGAAAAATATGTTGATGATAGAACAAATAGGCATTAGCCCCCAAGTACAAAGTGCATAACTTGTTATACGCTTGGTACTTCATAACCTGTTTTGATGATATATCGCACCTTCGTAGGCTGAGCTGATTAAAAAGGATGCTCAAACCGTGGATCTTCAAGAGAATGTTAAATCTTAGCAAGCAGAAGCTTCCAAAGCCAAAGAAGAGCTGACCAATGCCCTAGCAGCTATGGAGAAATTGAAAGAAACCTTTAACAAAGAGCGTGCAGACTAGGAAACAGAAACGGCCGGTTTGACAAAAAAGGCCGAGGACGCAGAGGTAGCCCTGATGCTGGTGGTTGAAGAACTGACCGGCTTAAAGCGGCAGATTGACGCCATGACTTCTGCTATGTTTGGTAAGTACCCTCTCATGCAGTTTGTCTAACTCACAATATCATATCAATGATCGGTTTACTGATGTTTAACCATGACACGGACCCGCATTGCTCACCTGGGCGCCGACATGCGGATGAAGCTTAAAGCGGCCTATACCTTGATAGAATAGTTGTTCTTTGGGTTCCAGCGAGCCATTTGCACTCCAGCGTATAACAAGCCTCCGCCATCGCTGATAAAAGAAACTACCGAAAGCTGGCCATGCTGCCTGCTCGGATCAATGAACTGAAGAGATCAGCCGCAAGGTCAGGTGCGCTGACTGTGCTAATTCGGGCCAAGGCATGGATTTCGGATCTTGAACCGGCAGATATCATCAAAGGATATCCTGGTGTGAAAGAAGACGGCTCAGACTTCAATAATGACGATCTTTGAAGGCTGACAAAGGAGATGTGACCAATAGCAAGAAAACTTGCGGAGGACACAGATTTATCTCATTTCCAACCGGTTTATGATGCTGAGGGAAAAAGACAGCCCGCGTTGATCCATAATGTTGAAGATCTTGTGCCACCAATCCGTAAGCATACTTACGCTCCTGACATTGACCCCTCCAATCTTATCCATGAAGAGGCCATTTTTCAAGCCTTAACCGGAATCGATTGGTCAACGGTTGATTTCCAGCGTCTGGGGAGGGATGAAGAGAATGTGACCGCGCAAGATGACCCTCAATCGTCAAGTCGTCCCGATGAAGAATCCTAAACCGGTGGTCGGTTTATCAGTTGCAGTCTTCCACTCTTTGAAAATGATTATTCAATTTGGGTTGTTTAAAACGCCTTGTAATAGGATAGCATGAACACCTTTATCTGCCATGCCATTGAGCATGTTTGTTTTGCTTGATACTTGAAAACTTGTTCCGCCTTTGGGATCTATTTATGCATAGTCCATTATGATTTGTGTTCCTGCATATAAGAACTTGAAAGTGTCCTAGTGGATTTATCACTGAACGGGTCATGATGCCCAAAAATATATACATAACTTGGATGGATAACCAAGATTTGTATTAACCAGATATAAAATAGATGATACCCGTGACATACCTTGTTGGCTGACCAACTACTTGTATAGTAGGGGTAAAGAACACCAATTCGGAGTGTCGATGACTCCTTGCCCTCTTGCCGGTTCATATAAAAATCATACCGGGCTATAATAGCCGCTGATTTGTTTGTATAATGCTGGTGACATCTAATCAAAACCAGACCGGAGCAACATACTACCAGTTCAAAATTGATCATGTACTGATAACTAAGCGTTGAAAGTCACGCCGGGTTGTAATAAACACCGGTTTATCAGAAAATATTCATAAATCCCTTATTAAAAGATTAGAAAAAACAACAAAGACAAAACAAATATGCAAGGATTTTCATGGGCTGCTAGGTACTAAATCGAGGCTTTTCATGGGCTGCCAGGCCGCTAAGTTACACCATTTAGCAAAGCCTTTTAACATGGACCTCAATCTTTAACCAATCACCGTTTTAACTTTGACAAGTTCAAGGTCTACGAGATTGACTTGTCAAACGTTCGATGGGTCATACCAGGTTTACCTGGACGGAGTAGCTTACTTAAAGAGGCAGGATAACCCGGGGTTTTAGGTGAATACACCTGGCTTCCAAGCCTGGCTTGATAGCCTATTACAATGGTGCAAGCTCGTTGTTCTTTGAGAAGCAAGGAGCCCCCATGTAATATTTGAGCTATGCTCAGTGGTTATCCATGTTTGAGTTGTGCTTGATGCAACAAACTCTCTTGAGTCCCACATAATTTCCTTTTGGCTTTAAGCCTATCAAGAGGTGTAGCTATGGTGTGAAGGCAACCAAGCCCCCTAGTGATGTCCCTTTTTGGTTTAAAACCGATCAAGAGGTGTAGCTATGGTTTGAATACGAGCAAGCCCCCTAGTGATTCCCTTTATATCTGTGTGGCCTTATGGACCGGGTTAAGAAAACACCGCTTTGTCAGTAGAAGTCCCCATGGAGCCACGCATGATGTAAAAAAGAACAGAGACCCCGCTTTAGCCAAGGTTCTGGTTTATTATACAATATATACATTGTCATAAGTATGTACATAAGAAGAGCCTCTGGCTCAAGTATAGTAAGGCCGAACAAGGGCTATATTCCACGGCCGCTTGGTCTCCTCCTCCGATTTACGTGAGTCTTTGTGCTCTCGAACATCAATGAGGTAGTATGACCCGTTGTGCAGATTTTTGCTGACCACAAAAGGTCCTTCCCAAGGTGGGGATAACTTGTGCATATCAGTCTGATCCTGGATGAACCGGAGCACCAGATCGCCTTCTTGAAAAGTTCTGGTCTTAACCCGGTGGCTGTGATAACATCGAAGATCTTGTTGATGAATCGCCGAACGCGCTGCCGCTAAATAACGCTCCTCAACTAGCATGTCCAGTGAGTCCTGACGTGCTTTCTCATTCTCAGCTTCAACATAAGCCGTCACACGGGGTGAGTCATGACGGATGTCACTAGGGAGAACTGCCTCTGGTCCGTAAACCATGAAGAAAGGCGTGTAACCCATAGATCTGTTAGGTGTGGTGTTGATACTCCATAACACAGAAGGTAACTCCTCCACCCAACAACCCAGTGTTTACTTTAAAGGAATCATAAGCCAGGGTTTGATACCTCTCAAAATTTCTTAATTTGCCCTCTCTGCTTGACCATTAGACTGGGGTGAGCCACTGACGCTACATCAAGCCGAATGTGCTCACGTTGGAAAAATTCCTCCATCTCACCCTTTGACAGATTAGTACCATTATCAGTTATAATACTGTGTGGAAAACCAAACCAGAATATCACCTTTTTGATGAATTGAACCGTCGTGGTTGCATCACACTAACTGACTGGCTCTCCTTCTACCCACTTGGTAAACTTGTCAACTGCCACTAACATGTGGGTCTTTTTGTCCTTGGATCTTTTAAAGGGTCCAACCATATCGAGCCCCCAAGTCGCAAATGGCCAAGTAATTGGAATCATTCTCAACTCCTGAGCCGGAACATGAGCCTGACGTGCAAATTTTTGACAACTGTCACACCTTTTGACTAAATCCTCAGCATCAGCATGTGCCGTCAACCAATAGAAGCTGTGACGAAAAGTCTTAGCCACCAAGGATTTTGAACCGGCATGGTGACCACAATATCCTCCATGGATTTCTCACAAAATCTCACAACCCTCTTGAGGAGACACACAACGCTGAATTGCTCCTGTGACGCTGTAACGATGTAACTCCCCATTGATTATGGCCATTGACGGTGTCCTTGACTAGGGGGTACTCACCACATCATCTCCCAATCTATTAGATTGAGCCGAGGACCCCCATGGCCGTATACTCATGGGCCAGTTCGGACAGCTGCCGCATACATGGAAGATTCTACAAGACTTGGTGATCAAGACAAGGACTCCTCCCCACCGGCGTATTTGGCTAGGACTCTTATTATCCTAGGCCTCTGGTGCATTATATAAACCGAGGCCAGGCTAGTCGATAGATCATATACATACAATCATACCATAGGCTAGCTTCTAGGGTTTAGCTTCTCTGATCTCGTGGTAAATCTACTCTTGTACTACCCATATCATCAATATTAATCAAGCAGGACGTAGGGTTTTACCTCCATCAAGAGGGCCCAAACCTGGGTAAAACATCGTGTTCCCTGCCTCTTGTTACCATCCGCCTTAAACGCATAGTTCGGGACCCCCTACCCGAGATCCGCCGGTTTTGACACCGACATTGGTGCTTTCATTGAGAGCTTCCGCTGTGTGATCGGCAAAAGGATCGATGGCTCGTCTGCAGGTCAACTGCGATGCCGGCATCTTCGTCGCCGGCTTGACTGGTCACTTTGGCTCGCTCGAGGACCGTGCTCCATCTCCGATCGTCATGTTCGGATGAGGTCCTTCATCAACTTCAACTCCGATCTTTATCAAGATCATGGAGGAATCATCCATGGAGCTCGGGGGCTCAACGTCAACATTGCCCTCGGGCGAACGTGCTGTTTTTCCAAACAGCAAACTTGTATCTGCTGCCACCACCTCTTAGAGCATTGCTTTGACGATTCCTTTGGTGGAATTGTGCGGAATTGAGTCTACAACGGCCATGCAAAATTTCGTCGAGTTCCGATGGAGGAATCTCCAACAATCTACGATATACCGGAGCCCTGTCAAATCTGGACGGGAATCTGGACGAGTTTAGGGCGTGGTCTCCAGAGCCTAGCTCGGAGGTCCTTTGGAAGATCCAACCGTTCATCTACTGCAGAATTCCCATATCTACCACCCCTCCAAATTTCAGCTCGATCCGACGGTTCAAACTCCGGGAACCTTCCGATGAGTGGATCAATTTTCGGATCCGTTTTCTGCGCGAATACGGATCCGACCCGAATTCATGTTTCTTTATGAACGTGACATTGGACAACCTTTTTAGAGGAATTCTCTTCTAGGGTATTGTGTGTTGTTTTTAAACACGTGCCCGTAATTTTTAAGCCTCCCCTGAGGTCGCCTTCATCATCATGCTGGTGTCAAACCAGTCCGGCGATATTGCTACAAGGCTGCCGACCTGTGCTAGACACGTCGTCACTTTATTGAGCCAAGCTCAACTTCTTCGGATCATCATCTCGGCAAGCCAAACAAGAGTCCAGCATCACGAAGGATAAATCATCACCAACATCGCCGCCCCACAGATTACACGAAGCGGGCATACCCGCATCGCCGCACGGTCACTTCATCAATGCGGCATCGACCACGTCACGACCTGCATCAGCAGGGCCGCACTATTGCTTCTTTAAGCTGGTGTCCATAACGCCGACCTACTTCGACTCATCGGCTGACATCAAGGCTTCGACATCTCGGCTGGGCCGGGGGCTTCGCCATCTCTTCATCAACCTACTCCGGAGACTTCGGCGTCACGAGCCGACGAGCTCCGTCATGATAGCTGGACCGAGGGCTTTGCCTCGGCGAGCCAACCTTGGCCAGCATCGCCATACCGTCGCTTTATCGCCCATCAGGCAATGGGTGTGCGGATCGAGTCCCAATTTTGGTAATCACCTTTCTTCAGATTGCTACAACAAATATACCAAGTGCTATTAATCCTAACAATTTTTGCTTGCTGGGTTTATTTTTCTTAAGGAATTATTACTCTGGTTTGTTCCATCATCTGTACACAGGTCTATCAAATGGCGGCCACATTAAAACCGGTCGCGTGGTGGTTCGGTCAGTTTCCGTACATTGTTCAGCGAACGCCGCATCCAGAGCCCGGACCGCCCTGCAATTTCAGGCTTTGTCACGCCTTCACTGCGTCACGCCGACGCCCTGCATCGACATTGACTTCGGCGCCAGGCCATATTTCTTTTATTACTCACTTTGCATAAATTATTTATTATGCAATGATTTTTTTTAATTATTATTATTACTATTATCTTCGGTTTGCACTATTTTTTGTGCACAGGAAAATGATCCGGGGACTTCGTCGTCACTCTGCCGGTCTGCATTGACCGTGCTATGTCGCCACTTCAACGTGTTGAGCTCTCCGCTCCGCCACCTCGGGACCGGCTTGGGGGATGGAACCTTGTCCCGCATCAAGCTAGGACCGCGTCATCAATGCCGAACACATTAACCAGCTAAGTCGCTTTCATGCTCAAAGTTTTAATTTTTAACTTGTGTTCGGTTCGACCTAGCATTATACTTTTTTTGGAAAAAAGTTGCTTGTAAAAAAATTTCCTTGTTCAAACTTTGATTGTGACGGACAAATTCAAATACCCCATTTACTTGGGGGCTCCCTTGATGGAGCTTTTCCTCTTGCATATGATTATACTTGTACGGCTTCGTTCCTTGTTCGTATATTACGCCACAATATGCACCATATTGACCTAAGCGATTCGCAAGCTGGGTTGCCTGGCTCCTGTGCTTACCCCTACGTTCCCGATTGTTCGGCTAGGGAGTAAAGGGAGCACCTCTGCGATTGTCACGACCGGGTCCTCCGAGCTCTGACCTCAGACTGGGTGAAGCCGAAAGCTAGCGCTCTTATTGTTTTCAATCATGGTCGGCACACAACGAAACTCATGAGTACAAAAAATCTATTGCACAAGTCTCATAGTAATAATGAGCACCAAAGAAAGGTATCGGTGGGGTACTATTTTCTTCGAAGATGCTTCTTACACTTCGTCTGTAATATAGCATAAGTTCCCTGAGCGCGCTTTGTCTGTTACAGCCTTATGGCCCGGTTGCCTGGTTATCGGAAACACTGTCGATATTCTCGACAGGTGGAGTACATAACACTTTCTGGTCCTTGACCGAAGAGGGAGAAGCCGATGGTCGGTTAAGACGCGTTTAAAGTTCGGTTGAACAAAGATATGATATAAGTACTTCGGTACATACAATCATTATACATAAAATCTTTTACCCAAGTCACTTGGGGGCTCTTAATATTTATATGAGCTATTTTATAGTAAATGTGTTTTCTTCTTGGTCGTTGCAAAGTCTTTTTCTATCGCTCCTTTTTCGACGTGAGTGTGTGGTCAATAGCCAGATAATAGGCTGGCCCGCTTGAAGTCTTGAGATCGGATGTGCAATGTTAAAGCACGACAGAAGCACTCTTTTTTTCTAAGACCAATTTTTGGATTGGCACCGAACACTTGATCTTGTTCGGACGTCAAGTTTTTACTGACGTTTTTTGGTTTTCCAAGCTTATGGCACTTTTAAACTATTTGTGTGTTTTTAGCACAAGTCTCGTAGTGCAATGCCGGACACCTTTATAGATTCGGCAAAAATATTCTCAGATATTGCTATATATGCATCGGTTTCGAATTGTGTCTTCGGTCAATAGTTGGGTTGCCCGGCTCCTGCACTTGCTTCCTACGTTCCGATTTGTTCGGCTAGGCGTGCAAAGGGAGAACCACTGCGATTGTGCTTCCATCTCACACGGTTAAGCACCTCAGTGGAGAAAGCCGAAAACTGACTGTTAGAATAAGCGTAAACTGGTCAGCGATCCGATGACTGTGTTAAATGACGGGCCACTCATAACAATGGCCGAAGTGTTTACGGCTTGACCTCGACTATCGCCGAACACTACCATGGGCTATTAACTGGCCTCCCAAACTAAATCCTCGATATTTTGCTCGTACATTAGAGCTGAGGTTTTGATGATCATGCTTAGCATGACAACCCAAAGAAAGGAACCGATAGCGGGACTATTTTCTCTGGAAGACATTTCTTATGTTAAACAGCAATAGAACATATCTCTCTACGTACCTTTGTTTATAAAACCGTATGGCCAGATTGCCTTGTTTGTCGTAAATCTTTGCCCTCATAAAGGCTTTATAAAGTAGGACAAACACTCCTCGGCTACTAGCCGAGGAGGTGGAAGCCGATGGTCGGTCAACAAAGTTTTGTACAATGCGGATATGAGCATTAATGACGTAAAGTACTTGGATACATAGAGTCATTACACATAATTTTTGATTTTACTACGGATATCAATCCTTAATTCAGCCACCCGTGCCCGCATTAAGGCTCGGGGGCTACTGGGCTTCGGGCTTATTATTTACAAATATTAAAGGGGTACATCGATCCCCTGATCTGGTGTTGCCACCCGACCAGTGTCTTGGGGGCTACTGCATTGCCTGTCCAATGCAGAAAATTTTATGTGCAATATAGTTTCCGAAGAGATTTTGATCCTCAGGTTGGTCGGCCGCACCCAACCTGAGTCTCGAGGACTGAGCACGCCGCTTTTAGTGTCCCGAAGTATTCTGCTGAGCTAGGAGTTGATCCTCAAACCGATTTTGCAAATCAACCTGAGTCTCAGCGGCTACTGGAATCAGTGGTCTTATGTCATCCTTCAGGTGCATCTTGGTTTTTAGACCGATACACACCTTGAGAGCTACTAGCTATATATCTCGGCAGAGAATAAATTGCACCAATCAAAAATATTGACAAAAATTGGCCCATAGTCGGGGTGGTGCACCACCTCGGAAGCAGTCTGGCATAAAGCTCGAGCGCTAGTGGCTGGCTCCATAGAGGGCATTTCCAGCATTAAGCTCGGCTAAACTCCTTCAACTCTTTTGGACCAAGATGATCTATGACATCTTGGATATAGTCCGGCGTTGGAGCTTGGACACAGTCCGGCGTTGGAGCTCAGATACATTTCGGCGTTAGAGCTCGGAAGCAGTCCGACATTGGTGCTCGGCTGCAAAAGATACCTCGAATGCAGTCCGGCGTTAGAACTCGGATGGAAGAGGACACTGCCTCCTGGGAACAACTTCAAACCCGAGGTGTGGCATGAAAATAACAAGGCATTGATAAAGGCCGGAAACTTAAAGGGGCTCCTTGGATACCCGACGTGTAAACTCGTCGAATGCATTTCGGCGATCCTCAAGATCGAAGATGGGAAGATTTGTTGAACCAGTTTCCAAGACCGATAACCGAAGATGAAGAACAGTTTGGAAGAATCGAGGAGCGTCTCTAACTTGAAGACCGGTTCAGGGGGCTACTGACGGTGTCCTTGACTAGGGGGTACTCACCACGTCATCTCCCGATCTGTTAGATTGGGCCGAGGACCCCCATGGTCGTATACTCATGGAAGATTCTACAAGACTTGGTGACCAAGACAAGGACTCCTCCCCACCGGCGTATTCGGCTAGGACTCTTGTTATCCTAGGCCTCTGGTGCATTATATAAACCGAGGCCAGGCTAGTCGATAGATCATATACATACAATCATACCATAGGCTAGCTTCTAGGGTTTAGCCTCTCTGATATCGTGGTAGATCTACTCTTGTACTACCCATATCATCAATATTAATCAAGCAGGATGTAGGGTTTTACCTCCATCAAGAGGTCCCGAACCTGGGTAAAACATCGTGTTCCCTGCCTCCTGTTACCATCCGCCTTAGACGCACAGTTCGGGACCCCCTACCCGAGATCCGCCGGTTTTGACACCGACAACCATTGACTTGGAACGCCGGATTATCTGTCGAGCCAAGGTTTCATCCTCCGGTAACTCGCCCCGGTTCATGTAAGCCAAGTACGGGACTGTCCAATCCGGTATAACATGCAAACCTGACACCAATTGGGCCTCCGGGTCAGGAATAGCCAACTCCTCCTCTATGGGTATCTTGACCGACGGATTATGCAGTACATCGAGGAAGACATTAGGTGGCACCGGTTTACACTGAGAGCCTAGGCGACTTAAAGCGCCCGCCGCTTCATTATTTCGCCGGTCTATATGGTTAACTTGATAACCTTTGAAATGACCTGCCACTATGTCAACCTCTCGTCGATACGCAGCTATGAGTGGGTCCTTAGAATCCCAAGTGCCAGATACATGTTGAGCCACCAGGTCCGAGTCACCGAAGCACTTAACCCGGCTTAAGTTCATCTCCTTAGCCATCCAAAGACCGTGGAGTAAGGCATCATACTGAGCTACATTGTTATTACAAGGGAACATTAAGCGAAGAATATAACAAAACTTGTCACCTCGTGGGGAAGTTAATATGACTCCAGCCCCCGGGCCCTCCAATTGCCTGGACCCATCAAAGTGAATAGTCCAATAGGTGTTATCTGGCTTTTCTTCTGGTGCCTGCAACTCTGTCCAATCATTGATGAAGTCCATGAGTGCTTGAGATTTGATTGCTGTGTGAGGTGTATACTTGAGCACGTGAGGTCCAAGCTCAATAGCCCACTTGGCAATCCGGCCAGTTGCTTCTCTGTTTTGAATGAAATCTCCCAGAGGGGTTGAACTGACCACTGTGATAGGATGACCCTGAAAATAATGCTTGAGCTTCTGGCTTGCCATAAACACCCCATACACCAGCTTCTACCAATGCGGATACCTCTGTTTTGATTCGATAAGCACCTCACTGATATAATAAACCGGCCGTTGAACCGGATACACCTTTCCAGCCTCCTTGCGCTTTGCAACAATAGCCACACTAACAGCTCGGGCATTACCAGCCACATATAGCAGTAAAGGCTCTTTATCGACCGGAGCCGCAAGAACAGGCGGTTCAACTAACTGCCTCTTCAAATCCTTAAACGCTTTATCAGCCGCATCACTCCAGACAAAGTCATCCGTTTTCTTTAGCATCTGATATAAAGGGGTAGCTTTCTCCCCGAGACGACTGTTAAACCGGCTCAAAGCCGCAATCTGGCCGGCTGGACGTTGATCGTCATTGATACACGCCGGTTTAGCCCGGGACATGATTGCTGAATTTTTTTCCGGATTAGCCTCAATGCCCCTGTTTGACACTAGAAAACCGAGGAGCTTGCCTGCTGGAACACCAAAGACACATTTGTCCGGATTAAGCATCATCTTATAAACCCGGAGTTTGTCAAAAGTCCCCCTCAAGTCATCTATCAATGTTTCCTCCTTCCTGAACTTCACCACAATATCATCCACATATGCATGAACATTGTGCCCAATCTGTTTATGAAGACAATTCTGAACACAGCGCTGATAAGTCGCCTGGGCACTCTTGAGCCCAAAGGGCATGGAAACATAGCAGAAGGCTCCAAAGGGAGTTATAAACGCTCTCTTCTCCTGGTCCTTAATTGCCATTTTGATCTGATGATAACCAGAGTAAGCATCCAAAAAACACAAACGGTCATAATCCGCCATAGCATCAATAATCTGATCAATGTGAGGGAGGGCAAAGGGATCTGCTGGACAAGCTTTGTTCAAATCGGTGTAGTCCACACACATACGCCAAGTGCCGTTTTTCTTAAGAACCAGCACCGGATTAGCTAACCACTCAGGGTGAAAAACCACCACGATAAACCCTGCGGCCAATAGCCGAGCTACCTCCTCACCAATAGCTTTACGCCTTTCTTCGTTGAAGCGGCGGTGAAACTGCCTGACAGGTTTAAACTTAGCATCTATATTAAGTGTGTGCTCAGCGAGTTCCCTCGGTACACCTGGCATGTCAGAAGGCTTCCATGCAAAGATGTTCCGGTTCTCACGGATGAACTCGATGAGCGCGCTTTCCTATTTGGGATCTAGGTTAGCGGTGATGTTGAACTGCTTGGATGAATCGCCAGGAACAAAATCAACCATCTTAGTGTCTGTGGCTGATTTAAACTTCAACGTCGGATCATGCTCCGTAGTTGGCTTTTTCAAAGAAGTCATGTCTGCCGGATCAACCTTGTCTTTATAAAACATCAGCTCTTCTGTGGCACAAACCGACTTAGCGTAAGCCGCATCACCTTCCTCACATTCCAAAGAAATCTTCTTGCTCCCATGTACTGTGATGGTCCCCTTATGACCCGGCATCTTAAGCTGTAGATAAACATAACACGGCCTCGCCATGAACTTGGCATAAGCCGGTCGCCCAAACAGGGCGTGATACGGACTCTTGATTTTCACCACCTCAAAAGTCAATGTTTCTGACCTTGAATCATGATCATATCCAAAGGCCACCTCTAGGGCTATCTTGCCCACTGGATACACAGACTTACCAGGCACCACACCATGAAAAACGGTGTTCGACGGTTTAAGATTCTTATCTGTCAACCCCATACGATGGAAGGTATGATAGTAAAGAATGTTGATACTGCTTCCCCCATCCATAAGCACCGTGGTGAACTTATACCCCCCAACCTGAGGTGCCACCACTAAGGCCAGATGACCCGGATTATCAACCCGGGGTGGGTGATCCTCTCTACTCCATAAAATGGGCTGCTCAGACCAGCACGGATACTGAGGCACCGCCGGTTCAACAGAGTTTACTGCCCTCTTGTGAAGCTTCTGATCGTGTTTACACAAGCTAGTGGTAAAGACATGATACTGCCCACTATTCAACTACTTCGGATTGCTCTGATAACCTGACTGCTGCTGCTGCTGATTCCCGTGATGGTTATAACCTCCTTGATTGCCCTGGTTCCCTTGATGGCCATGTCCGGTTTGATTGCCCTGGGATCCTGAACCGGAGCTGCCACCTCCGTAACCCGGCCCATGAAAACCGCCTCCTGAACCGCCGGGCGGGCCGTTGTCATATTGAAACATATTGGAATTCTTAAACTCCCGCATAATGAAACAATCCTTCCAAAGATGTGAACTTGGCCTTTCCTTCCATCCATGCTTTGGACAAGGCTGATTGAACAGGCGCTCCAGAATGGGGCCTGATCCTCCGCCCCTCTGAGGCTGTTTACCCTTACGACGCTGACCGTCGTTCTGATCGTTGGTGTTAGCCACAAAGTCCAAACTATTGTCCGCCTTGCGCTTGCCATTATTCCCACGACCTGCCGGATTGTGCTGCTGCCCCTTGGTATTGCCGTTCTTTTTCCCTTTCCACGGTTTGTCATCCTCAGACTCAGGGCCTTTGGTACTATCTGAATCGGCGTATTTCACCAAAGCAGCCATAAGAGTTGACATGTCATTGTAGTGACACTTGAGCCTCCCTATCGTCAATTTTAACGGCATAAACCGACAGTTGCCCTCCAACGTCAAAACTGTTGTATCTACATTAATGCGGTCTGACGAATGCCAAATAGTTGAGACTCGCTTCACCCAATGCGTAGTAGACTCCCCCTCCCCTTGAACACAAGCGGCTAGGTCCACAATTGACATAGGCTGCTTACATGTATCTTTGAAATTCTGGATAAACCGGTGCTTTAGCTCAGGCCATGACCCGACAGAGTTAGCTGGTAAGCTCTTTAACCAGGTTCGAGCAGTCCCCTCCAACATCATGGTGAAGTATTTAGGACACACTGCTTCATCCACGTCCATCATCTCCATTGCCATCTCATAACTCTCCACCCATGACTCCGGTTGCAAATCGGCGGTGTAATTGGGCACCTTATGAGGTCCCTTAAAATCCTTGGGCAGTCGCACATTACACAAAGCGAGGGTAAGACACGACACCCTAAAGAACTGAACACCACGCCAGGCTCCACTGAGGTGACAGGGCGAACCAGAGTAGGTTGACGAGCAGCGTGCAGGGCTGCCAACTCGGCTTCTCAACGTGGACGACCATGATCCACCACATCCTGCGCATTAGCACCACCACCTGCCGGGTTGTGTCCTCGCGAGAAGTTACGGTGACGTGCACTACTTGATACGACTGGTTCATCCTCAATGTGCCTGTTGTAGCTCCGACTCGTACGGGGGGGTGGAATGAATCCTCTCGCGACTATGCGAATAAGCCTGCTGCTGGTTTAAAGCTGTTTGGAGGAGCTCTCTAGCCCGTCGTGTCTCAATCGCCACTGGCGGCTCGCCGTCAGTTGGGAGGGCTACCAATCGTGAGGCGGCGGCCACAATGTTATCCAACGGGTTGGAGTAATGCACCGGGGGTGTCGGAACATACTGCGGCACAACGTTGTTCTGACGAGGCGGGTTCATCATGCGCAGCTGAACCGATGCTCCTGTTCCTAGCGCCTCCGTCCGGTTTACCACTGGCTGGTTACTAGTTCCAGCTCCTGGCGTGTTGCAGAGATTTCTTGGCTCATAACCTGGCGGGAGGTGCGACCGGTATCTCCTTCTCATGACCTCATCTGAGGCATTCTGGTCCAACCTAAGCCGGTAGGCCTGAGCTTCCAACTCGGCCCGTTCTGTAGCCATCCTGGCATTCTCTGCTGCAAGGTCCGCTCTAGCCTGAGTTATCTGATCTTTCACCTTTGCAATCTCCCCATTGTGCTAATCTCGGGTGGCTGCATCCACTTCTGCAGCCATCAATGCTGCTAAAGCATCGAATAAATCAGACAAAACCTGAGCGGGAGGCGGCACAGAGCCCCCTGCTCCTGCTGGTGTTGCTGTTGCTGAACCGGAGAGCATCGCGATGGCGGTAGAAGAGTGCTGCGCTGGTTGTGTACCAGCCATGAAGATAGCAACCCGGTTTGGCAGATCGAGGCGGTCTGGAATAATGTATCCATCGGAACCTCCACTAATCCGGCCATCCTGCAGTTGATACAGCGTCTCGGTCTCTCCAGTTGAAGATTCGTCATCAGAGTAGACAATGGTTTCTCCATCAGATGCCAGTTCACCCTCGTACTCCACTCCACGGATGACACCTATGAAAACATGCCCTGCTGCGGGCTGAACCTGGGCAGGGCTTGCACGATGAGCCGTCTCGATGATGTCGGTGCAGGTGTCCAGCTTAGGGCCCGGTTCGCCGATCTTGCCGATGAAGACATGAATCCCACCAAAGGGGACCCGGTACCCATATTCGATTGAACCGGCCTCGGGACCCCATGCATCCTGCGTCATCGATGTAGAGCTTGCCGCGACGACTCTTCGTCATCTGGCCCACAGCGTATCCCTTGAGTCCGTCGAAGCTGCCCTTCAAGAACTCGAAACCATCGTGCGACAGCCCCACGATGGGCGCCAACTGTCGTGGGTTTGTCATGGCAGATGTCCTCGTGAAAGGACTTAGTCGTGGAGCCATCGCTACGGGTTAGCTTAAAGGGGTTAAACCGGACAAGGGACACGAGGGGTTTTTATACTAGTTCGGCCCCTTCAATGAAGGTAAAAGCCTACGTCTAGTTGTGTTGGTATTGCTAGGGTTTCGATGACCAGGGAGCGAATCCGCTTTGCATGGCTGTCGAGTTGTTGTCTGTTGTCCCTAAACCGCTGCCGGGTCGTCCCTTTATATACATAGGTTGACGCCCGCCGGTTTACAGAGTCCCAAGGCCGGATCATAAGCGTGTCCGGCTCAGTCACTATTCCTTCTAACTTACAATACAAGTTACATGAAAGAGTTGGTTTACATCTACATGCCTTAACCCACCTTTGGGCCTTGGGCCTTTGTAAAGCTCCACCATCCTCACGTCTTAATGGGCTTCCATCTTCATAGAGTTAACCAGGCTACTCTTGGCCGGTTTACATCCAGTAGTAATATCCCCAACAGGTCAAAACACCCAATACATAACTATAGAATAATCAGGGGTAGATGTAAAGGTAAATAATGCTAGAAAGCCTTTGATTAAATAAAAAACACTGATAAGTTTGTTTTATGAATGACAATGTCATACCTGTGTTCTTTGATTCCAGACTGCCGGCTTATGTGACCCGGACATTAAGGTTGATAAGCCAATCTTTGTAGAAGTCAATACCTCCATATGCCTGATGATTGTTATACCTTGGCAATTCATTGTCAAATAACCGAGCCGGTTTAAATTGAAACCATTCTTACAGTTGGATTTGAGACAACAAAAAAACAAAATAATATGTTTCAAACGATGTAAATCAAGCATTAAGAATAATTTGGAGGCTTCTGATTCGAATACGATCAGTAAACCGGAACAAAGGGGTTAAGCTAGGATTCGGATACGATCATGTAGCCCCCAGTGGCTTTGGCGTTGCGCCGATCAAGAGGGTACCGACAGCTATGTTCACTTTGGTTCGAATATGACCTATGTTTGAACAGGAAGCCCCCAAATGACTTTGAGAGGTTTTTAATGACCCTGATTCGAATAAGATCCAGGTCGGACCCAAAAGGGGTTAAGTTATGATTGGATACGATCAAGAAGCCCCCTAATGAGTTTGGCTTTGCGCTGATCAAGAGGGTTACGACAGCTATATTCTCTTTGGTTCGAATATGACATATGTTTGAACAGGAAGCCCCCTGGTGACCATGAGGTTTAACGGCTAGATTCGAATACGATCATAAGCCGGACCAAAAAGGGTCAAGCTAGATTCGAATATGATCAGCCCCCAACTGGTCGTTTGATTAATTAGAATAACAAAGATATATGATCAAAAAAGGATAGAGGTCCTACTTTATTACTTATCATAATATATACAATGTCAAAGTATGTACATTATGAGAGCTGGTGGCTCAAGTGTAGTAAGGCCGAAGATGAGCAATATTCCATGGCCGGCGGGTCTCGTCCTCCGACTTACGTGAGTCTTGGTGCTCTCGAACATTGATAAGGTAATATGACCCGTTGTTCAAGTTCTTGCTGACCACAAAGGGTCCTTCCCAAGGTGGGGATAGCTTGTGTGCATCAGACTGATCCTGGATGAGCTGGAGCACCAGGTCACCTTCTCGAAAGGTTCTGGACTTAACCCGGCGGCTGTGATAACGGCGCAGGTCTTGCTGGTAAATTGTTAATCGGGCTGCTGCCAAGTCCCGCTCCTCATCTAGTAAGTCAGGTGCATCCTGTCGGTCTTCCTCGTTATCAGCTTCAACATAAGCCGCCACGCGGGGCGAGTCATGACAGACGTCACTAGGCAGAACTGCCTCCGCTCCATAAACCATGAAGAAAGGCGTATAACCCGTAGACCTGTTAGGAGTAGTATTGATGCTCCATATCACAGAGGGTAATTCTTCCTCCAAACAACCCAGCGCCCGTTGTAAAGGAACCATAAGCCGGGGTTTTAGACCTTTCAGGATTTCCTGATTGGCTCTTTCAGCTTGACCATTGGATTGGGGTGAGCTACTGATGAAACATCAAGACTGATATGCTCTCGCTGATAGAACTCTTCCATATCTCCTTGGGACAGGTTGGTGCCATTGTTAGTGATAATGCTATGTAGAAATCCAAAACGAAAGATCACCATTTTCATGAATTGAACCACCGTGGCTGCATCACACTTACTAACCGGCTCTGCCTCAACCCATTTTGTGAATTTGTCAACTGCCACCAAAAGATGTGTCTTTTTATCCTTGGATCTTTTGAAAGGTCCAACCATATCGAGCCCCCAGACTGCAAACTACCAAGTAATTGGAATCATCCATAATTCTTGAGTCGGCACGTGCTCTTGTCATGCAAACTTTTGACACCCATCACACCTACTGACCAGATCCTCCACGTTAGCGTGAGCCGTTAGCCAGTAAAAGCCATGACGGAAAGCTTTGGCCACAAGAGACTTTGAGCCAGCATGGTGGGCACAATATCCTTCATAGATCTCACGAAGAATTTCTTGACCTTCTTCAGGAGAGACACAACATTGAAACGCTCCGGTGACGCTGCGATGATACAACTCACCATTGGAAATCGTCATTGACTTAGACCTCCGGGTTATCTGTCTAGCCAAGGCCTCATCCTCTGGCAACTCGCCCCGGGTCATATAAGATAAATACAGTACTGTCCAATCTGGAATGACATGAAGAGCCGCCACCAACTGTGCCTCCGGGTCTGGAAAGACCAAATCTTCCTTTGTAGGCAATTTGACAAAAGGGTTATGCAGGACATCTAAAAAAGTGTTAGGTGGCATCGGCTTACGCTGAGATCCCAACCGGCTTAAAGCATCGGCCGCTTCATTTTTTCTGCTGTCAATGTGCTCCAACTTGATAAACCGTGAAGTGTCCAGCAACAGCATCAACCTCATGGCAATAAGCCACCATGAGAGGGACCTTGGAGTCCCACTTGCCTGATGCCTGTTGAGCCACCAAATCTGAGTCGCCAAGGCACCGTACCCGGCTTAAACTCATTTCTTTAGCCATTCGAAGACCTTGGAGTAAGGCCTCATACTCTGCTGCATTGTTAGTACAAGGAAACATCAATCACAACACATAACAAAACTTGTCACCACAAGGAGAAGTTAAAACAACTCCAGCCCCCGAGCCTTCCAACTGTCTGGACCCATCGAAATGAATCGTCCAATATGTGTTGTATGGCTTCTCTGCAGGTATTTGCAACTCCGTCCAATCGTTAATGAAGTCCGCTAGTGCTTGAGACTTAATGGCAGTACGTGGCATATACTTTAAATTATGAGACCCAAGCTCAATGGCCCACTCGGCGACTCGTCTTGTGGCTTCTCTATTTTGAATAATATATCCTAAAGGATCAGAGCTAACCACCGTGATACGATGACCCTGAAAGTAATGCTTAAGCTTCCAGCTTGCCATGAACACCCCATAAACAAGCTTCTGCCAATGTGGATACCTTTGCTTGGATTCAATGAGCACCTCACTGACATAGTAAACCGGCCGTTGAACCGAATGTTCCTTGCCAGCCTCTTTGCGCTCTACAACAATGGCCACACTGACAACACATGTGTTAGCAGCCACATATAACAACAGGGGCTCCTTCTCAAAAGGAGCAGCAAGAACCGGTGGTTCGGCGAGCTGCCTTTTCAGATCTTCAAAGGCAGAATTAGCAGCGTGACTCCAAAAAAAATCATCCGTCTTCTTCATCATTTGATACAACGGCATAGCCTTCTCACCCAACCGGCTTATGAACCGGCTTAAAGCTGCAACACGACCCGCCAGCCATTGAATGTCATTGATGCACGCCAGCTTAGCCAAAGATGTAATTGCCTTAATTTTCTCCGGGTTAGCCTCAATGCCTCTGTTAGACACCAAAAAACCCAAAAAGCTTGCCAGCTGGGACTCCAAAACGCGCTTGGCCGGGTTGAGCATCATCTTGTAGACCCGGAGGTTATCAAAGGTTTCCTTCAGATCATCTACCAAGGTTTCCTTCTCTCTGGACTTCACCACTATCTCATCCACGTAAGCATGAAAATCATGCCAAATCTGATTATGAAGGCAGTTCTGCACACACCGCTAACAAGTCGCCTGGGAACTCTTATGCCCAAAAGGCATAGACACATAACAGAAGGCTCCAAACGGAGTACTGAAAGCCGTCTTTTCCTGGTCCTTAACTGCCATTTTGATCTGATGATAGCTAGAATAAGGATCCAAAAATCTCAAACGCTCACAACCCGCCGTAGCATCAATGATTTGATCAATACGAGGGAGAGCAAAAGGATCAGCCGGACAAGCTTTGTTTAAATATGCGCAATCCACACACATACGCTAGGTGCCGTTCTTTTTGAGCAGCAGCACCGGGTTAGCCAACCACTCTGTGTGAAAAACTTCAACAATAAACCCAGCTGCCAAGAGCCGGGCCACCTCTTCTCCAATAGCCTTGCTGTCGGTATCAAAACCGGCGGATCTCGGGTAGGGGGTCCCGAACTGTGCGTCTAAGGCAGATGGTAACAGGAGGCAGGGGACACGATGTTTTACCCAGGTTCGGGGCCTCTTGATAGAGGTAAAACCCTACGTCCTTCTTGATTGTTCGTGATGATATGAGTATTACAAGAGTAGATCTACCACGAGATCGGAAAGGCTAAACCCTAGAAGCTAGCCGATGGTATGATTGTATGTTGTCCAACGGACTAAAATCCTCCGGTTTATATAGACACCGGAGGAGGCTAGGGTTACACAAGGTCGGTTACAAAGGAGGAGATATCCATATCCGTATTGCCTAGCTTGCCTTCCACGCCAAGTAGAGTACCATCCGGACACGGGACGAAGTCTTCAATCTTGTATCTTCATAGTCCAACAGTCCAGCCAAAGGATGTAATCTGGCTGTCCGGAGACCCCCTAATCCAGGACTCCCTCAGTAGCCCCTGAACCAGGCTTCAATGACGATGAGTCCGGCGCGAAGTGTTGTCTTCGGCATTGCAAGGCGGGTTCCTACTCTGAATACACCATGGAAGAGTCTGAATGCAAGGATAGTGTCCGACCCTGTAAAATAAGTTCCACATACCACCGTAGAGAGAATAATACTTCCATAAATCCAATCTGCTGACAAGTTTTGATAGTATGACATCACTTCATGGCCCGGTTATTATTCGAACCGCTTTTCTCAACCAGCTCCACACACATCGCGAGGCGGTTTACTTGATACGTCTTCTCAAAGCAGAGATCGTGTTCCCCTTATCACGGGATTCTCATCAATACGGACGTGGGTAACCCAACCGCGCCATCAATTACGGTGCCTGGGGAATAAGCGGTTTTGCCAGGAAAGTGGGGAGACTCATCGCCTCCTCCACCCTTATAAAAGGGATAAATATCTACTTTTTTCACCCACGCCTTCTTCCTTCTCACTTTCCCATTCCCGAACACTCGAGCTCCAGCGCCCAAGCTCGTGTTCTTCTTCTCAAACCACTCCAAGCATGTCGGGAGCAGGAGGCCAGTGGATGGTCTCCTCCGTCACGAAGGAGAACGTCAAAAAATTACGGGAAGCCAGATATCTGGCCGCGGATATCGCGCACCGGCTGCCCGATGCGGGGCAGATCGTCCCAACACCCGAACCCCATGAGAGGGTAGTTTTACTTACCCATTTTGTCCGCGGACTGGGATTTCCCCTCCACCCGTTTGTCCGCGGGCTCATGTTCTACTATGGGCTGGATTTTCATGATCTAGCTCCCAACTTCATCCTCAACATCTCGGCGTTTATCATCGTGTGCGAGGCCATCCTCCGCATCAAGCCCCACTTCGGCCTATGGCTGAAAACCTTCAATGTCAAACAAAGGTGGTGAGCAGCCAGCAAGCAGAGTGCGGAGGCGCCATGGTGGGCAAGATGCCTAATGTCACCTGGCTCAAGGGCACATATGTGGATACCATAAAGGCGTGGCAATCGGGGTGGTTCTACATCATCGAGCCGCGCGACTCCAACTGGGTGGCGGCCCCCAAATTTCGATCCAGAATCCCCATGCGGCTTACCTCCTGGAAAAAGAAGGGCCTGTCCTGGGGCTCTCCGGTAGAGTTGACCGGACTCTAGACCTGCATCCAGAACATGACAAGCAAGAAAATCAAGCTCGTCAACGTGGTCCAGGTTATGCTCTTCTGCCGGATCCTTCCGTGTCAACGGCGGGCATTTGTTTTGTGGGAGTTCGACTTCGCCAAACACCAGACACTGCGAGAGCTCTATGACACGACGCACGAGGACGTCTGGAGGGTGTTGTTCAAGAGCGCCGAGATCCCTCCCCCCCCCCTCAACGAGGACCGCGGACTCAGTGCAAAGCGCCGCGCAAATCCGGTAAGCTTTTTATATTTCTCAGGGTATTTATTTGCCCTGGTTTAGTTGTGTGCAGGATATAAACTTCCATGTCATTAAGAGGACATGATAGAGATGGCCGAGCAGCTTGATAGCCCAGCCCCGCTGCCCGAAGATCCTGCAGACGCTCTTCTGACGAAGATGCTGACTCCGGCACCCTACGAGGTGCCGGAAAAGACCAAGAAGAAGGCCGCGGGGACCCGAAAGGGTCTCCGGTGCAAGGTTGTATCGGAGTCATCGGACGATGACTCCGACGCACACTCCTCCCACAGAAAGGAGGAGGAGGAGAAAAGTTCTCCCCCCAGCCGGGGGAGACAAGAAAATGAAGGTCGACCCATATGGGGAGGCCGAATGGTCCAAGAAGGGAAGGACCCTCCTTCCTGACTATGCCATGACGGCCACCGATAGCAGCGACGAGTGGCTGCCCAGGGACAAGCCCCTGGCGAAGTCGTAAGTGTCCGGACACCATAGTACTTCATGATATGTTTTATTGTACTGCCTTTCCTCATGCCGAACATGATTATGCAGTCCGTCCCGAGCTCATCTCGACGTACCCTTGTCGAGCGGCTCTTTGGACTCATCGGATATGAACAACGGTTATGTTCCGACCGCTTCCACCCCTCGCCCTATGGACAATGCCGAGGTGTTGTCTAAACAGGCACCAAGCCAAGGGGAGGTGGTCCTGGGGGCGCCTCGCGGCGACTTCCCGGACCCTGTGTACCAAGGGAGCGAGACTCCTACGAGCTTCGAGTTTGGGCCCCAGCCTGACACTGCGCTGGAACCCTTGATGGTTCTGAACTCCGGCACGCGGTCCCCCATCAAGGGGAGCCAACCATCCGTGCCGGTGTCCCCTGTCCAACCAGAGGCACTGGACAACTTGCTGGAAGCACTTCACAGCGCTTCCATCAATGAAGAACATCGCACTATCATGAGTGCAGTGGTTAAGAAGGTTCAGTCCGCCAAGAACGGACTGACCGAAGCCTGCGCCAGCCTCCTAACAGGCTTTGAGGTGAGCAATCAAAGTATAAGAAAATATACTGCATAGATAGTAGCCCCTGATGCTCTGTTCGGTGTTCACGAAGAAAAGCCGAATAGAGGATCAAATGATAACTCAGGAGTCTAATTATAGTATGTCTATGTGTATGTGCAGGCTTCACTGCTGGCCGCTGCCGCACATACTACGGAGGTCGCTGCGCTGAAGCAGGACCTGAAGCGGTCCGTGGACGAGCTCAGCCTTACCAAGAGGCAGCTCAAAGAGAGCAAAGGTAAGAAATACCCATGTCTATGTAGTTAAAAAGAAGTTCGGGTGTAAAGTAATAGGATCATCATGGATTTTTCAGGGGCCACAACCGAGGTGGAGACCCTGAGGAGGGTGTTGTCTGCGGCCGAAGACAAAGCGGCCAAAGAACGTATTGAACGGGAGAAATAAGAAGCCCGAGTGGGCGAGGTGCAGCAAGAGCTCGAGGCTCTTGCCAAGAAGCACGAGTCCTTTGAGCTTGACTCCAAGATGCGGGAGTCCGAGCTCGCGCAGGCGCTTGAAAGCATCCGGAGCGCCAAGGCCGAAGCCCACAAGGCCATCCAGGAGATTGATGCGGCAAAGAAGATAGCAGCGGGTAAGGCATTCAATATGCAAAGCAAGCATGTGAAGGACACTTTCCTTTTTCTTACTCGAGTTCGGAGCTCTCCAGAGCGTTTGCAGATCTTCCCCGTGGCGTGCTAGATGCCACAGAGTTTTACCGGGCTGAGGAGGGCAGCTCAACGGAGAAGTTGTTCTGGTCTCAGTATACTGGGACCGAACACCCCGTGTCCTTGAGCGACTAGCTGAAGCAGTTGGTCGAACTTCACAAGGCGGCCGAACAGGCCATGAAGGGCCTTATAGTCCGGATGTGGCCTGGCGAGCCCCTGTCCGGCAGCTACTTCGGCCTGGTAAGGCGGCTTGTGGAAGCCTGCCCGCGACTTGAAGTCATCAAGCGATCCGTCTGCATCGAGGGTGCATGCAGGGCTTTTGCCCGGGCGAAGGTGCACTAGGCGAAGCTGGATGCCGTGAAGCTGGTGAAGGAGGGGCCGCCGGAGGGCAAGGAACATCGTCGCCCCGAGAATTATTACGGGGCTGTCCTGGAGGGTTCCCGCTTAGTGGCGGATGAGTGTGCCAAGGATGTAATTTTTGAATGAACATGCCCATGTGATCCTGTAATATGAAACGAGTTCTTTTGCACCATGCGACGCTTTCTTAATTTAAAATATTACCTTTTGTGCGGCCGTTTATAAAATCTGAGAGTTGGCCAGTCATCGGCTCCTGCCCCCATGTAGCTAGTAATGGGGTGTTCGGGGTAAATCTGAACACTCTTTACCCCAATTTTGGGTCCTTCAAGGGAGGTGTTTAGCTCAACGAACCAAGCAATCGGACTATAATGCTTTATCACTCTCACTTAGCCATAGAAGTCTATGATTTTAAATTTTGGCGAAGCCCCTGGTATTCGGAGGGCCGATCTTGGGGCTCTATACATGCCTAAGCCGGACAAGGCCAACTCCTCGCCCGAAGAAGAAAAAGTCTTTAAGGACTTGAGACCTCTCGAACAGCGACCAGTCTATCGCCTTATCATGACAGTCAGTTTTTGGCTTTCTCTACTGAGGTGCTTGTACGAAAGAACCGGGACACAATCGCAGTAGTTCTCTCACCGCTACCTTAGCCGATATAGCGGAAGGTAAGGTACCAAAGCATGGGAGCCGGGCAACCCAACATTTGACCCAAGACATGATTCGGAGCTGATGCATATAATGCTATAAGTTCGGGGTGCCGCACTGTCGAAAGTGTTCGGACTTCTTGCGCCGTATTACGGGGTAAACGAGAGCCCCTGGCGTACTGACTGTACCCGAGCGTGCAGGTGTGGTATGTCATAAGTGGACATATAAGAGAAAAATAAAAACTTAAATAATGCAATGACAGATTAATAATATGCATTGTTATTTGAATAATATGTGGAAGCGTACTGGTACAAGTAGTGCAATAAGCTGAAAGTAGGACAATTCGAAATGTCCCATCCAAGGCAAGCTATGCATAAAGAGTGAAAAATGGGTATATCAAGTATTACTAGAGACCACCTGGCGGTTCCCATGTTCATCTTAGCTTCTTGCCGCATCGGTTGTTGCTTCCGGAATGTGTCCGGTAGTCGTACTGCCGGAAAGGCCTTCCGAAGAGTTAGGCTCTGAAAGAGAAAAGGAATGTCAAACGTATACAGGCCCTGGTGTAGTTAAGCCACAATGCGGGGCGTGTCTTGAATGTGCCCCCGCCTATGTCCATGGTATTTTCAATGCGTAGTTATGTACGCGCGACACAGATTTCGTTGTTGCACGGGGACTGGGCCGCGGGCCGAATTGCTAGGCAAGTGCCGACCGCGCTAGGCGATCCTGTTGCAGATTATTCCGGACTCGCTTGAAGGTGTCCGAGGGCTGTAACGCCGGATGGTTGGTCTGTCTGAACAGGCTGTTTTATGCCTCTGTTGTAAGGGCCGCAGTGTGCTCTTCCGTATGGAGCGAGCATTCTGTGTTTCCATTTACTGTTATGACCCCGCGAGGCCTGGCATCTTGATCTTGAGGTACGCGTAATGTGGCACTGCATTGAATTTTGCAAATGTTGTCCATCTGAGCAGTGCATGATAGCCACTGCGAAACGGGACGATGTTGAAGATTAACTCTTCGCTTGGGAAGTTATCCGGTGATCCGAAGACCACTTCCAGTGTGATTGAGCCTGTGCAATGGGCCTCTACACCTGGGATGACACCTTTGAAGGTGGTTTTGCTGGGTTTGATCCTTGAGGGATCGATACCCATTTTTCGCACTGTATCCTGATAAAGCAGGTTCAGGCTGCTGCTGAAGGAAATATGCCCTAGAGGCAATAATAAAGTTATTATTTATTTCCTTATATCATGATAAATATTTATTATTCATGCTAGAATTGTATTAACCGGAAACATAATACATGTGTGAATACATAGACAAACAGAGTGTCACTAGTATGCCTCTACTTGACTAGCTCGTTAATCGAAGATGGTTATGTTTCCTCACCATAAACAAAAGAGTTGTTATTTGATTAACGGGATCACATCATTTGGAGAATGATGTGATTGACATGACCCATTCCATTAGCTTAGCACCCGATCGTTTAGTATGTTGCTATTGCTTTCTTCATGACTTATACATGTTCCTATGACTGAGATTATGCAACTCCCGTTTGCCGGAGGAACACTTTGTGTGCTACCAAACGTCACAACATAACTGGGTGATTATAAAGGAGCTCTACAGGTGTCTCCAAAGGTACATGTTGGGTTGGCCTATTTCGAGATTAGGATTTGTCACTCCGATTGTCGGAGAGGTATCTCTGGGCCCTCTCGGTAATGCACATCACATAAGCCTTGCAAGCATTGCAACTAATGAGTTAGTTGTGAGATGATGTATTACGGAACGAGTAAAGAGACTTGCTGGTAACGAGATTGAACTAGGTATTAAGATACCGACGATCAAATCTCGGGCAAGTAACATACCGATGACAAAGGAAACAACGTATGTTGTTATGCGGTCTGACCGATAAAGATCTTCGTAGAATATATGGGAGCCAATATGAGCATCCAGGTTCCGCTATTGGTTATTGACTGGAGACGTGTCTCGGTCATGTCTACATTGTTCTCGAACCCATAGGGTCCGCACGCTTAAGGTTTCAATGATAGTTATATTATGAGTTTATGAGTTTTGATGTACCGAAGGAGTTCGGAGTCTCGGATGAGATCGGGGACATGACGAGGAGTCTCGAAATGGTCAAGACGTAAAGATCGATATATTGGACGACTATATTCGGACATCGGAAAGGTTCCGAATGATTCGGGGATTTTTCGGAGTACCGGAGAGTTACGGGAATACGTATTGGGCCTTATTGGGCCATACGGGAAAGAAGAAAAAGGGCCTCAAGGGTGGCCGCACCCCTCCCCTTGGTCTGGTCCGAATTGGACTAGGGAAGGGGGGCGCCCCCTTCATTCCTTCTCCTTTTCCCTTCCTATTTCCTATTCCATATGGGAGGTGGAATCCTACTTGGACTAGGGAGTCCTAGTAGGACTCCACACTTGGCACGCCGCCTCCTAGGGCCGGCCTCCTCCTCCCTTGCTCCTTTATATACGGGGGCAGGGGGGCACCTCCGGACACAAGTTGATCCACATGATCATATTTTTAGCCATGTGCGGTGCCCCCTTCCACCATAATCCTCGATAATATTGTAGCGGTGCTTAGGCGAAGCCCTGCGACGATAGTACATCAAGATCGTCACCACGCCGTCGTGCTGACGGAGCTCTTCCCCGACACTTTGCTGGATTGGAGTCCGGGGATCGTCATCGAGCTGAGCGTGTGCTAGAACTTGGAGGTGCCATAGTTTCGGTGCTTGATCGGTCGGGCCGTGAAGACGTACGACTGCATCAACCGCGTTGTGCTAACGCTTCCGCTGTCGATCTACAAGGGTACGTAGATCACACTCTCCCCTCTCGTTGCTATGCATCACCATGATCTTGCGTGTGCATAGGATTTTTTTTGAAATTACTACGTTCCCCAACAGCTGCCGCCGTCCATAAGGACTCAAGTGAGATGAAATCCGCCAATGATGGGGTCTAGGACCAGTGCGGCAGATCCGCCATGACGGATGCTAGTGGGGTGGTCCCTGCAATCGAAGGTGATTGGCAAGCAGACCATGGGTTGAACTTCGGGGCGACGGGCTCCATCGCGTAGACGTCCCTTAGTGCACGCTTCCGCTCCCTCTTGGGAATGTGGTTTGCGTATATCATGTTCACTGTCTGACGGTAGAGTTACGTCTTGATGGCTAGGGGCCGTGTAGTTCAAGTTTCCAAACCTGGCCTGATGGCTAGGGGCGTAGCTCTCAATCTGCTCCAGATGGCCAAGCGAGTTGGCCCGCAGTGCAAAGCCGCCGAATATGAAGATCTGTCCGGGGAGGAAAGCCTCACCCTGGACCGCATCGCTAGTAATGATCGAAGAAGCCATCGAGCCTTGTGGTGACGACACAGTGGAACTCTTAATGAAAGCACCAACGTCGGTGTCAAAACTGGCGAATCTCGGGTAGGGGGTCCCGAACTGTGCGTCTAAGGCGGATGGTAACAGGAGGCAGGGGACACGATGTTTTACCCAGGTTCGGGCCCTCTTGATAGAGGTAAACCACTATGTCCTGCTTGATTGTTCTTGATGATATGGGTTTTACAAGAGTAGATCTACCATGAGATCGGAGAGGCTAAACCCTATAAGCTAGCCTATGGTATGATTGTATGTTGTCCTACGGACTAAAATCCTCTGTTTTATATAGACACCGGAGGAGGCTAGGGTTACACAAGGTCGGTTACAAAGGAGGAGATATCCATATCCTTATTGCCTAGCTTTCCTTCCATGCCAAGTAGAGTCCCATTTGGACATGGGATGAAGTCTTCAATCTTGTATCTTCATAGTCCAACAGTCCGGCCAAAGGATATAGTCCGGCTGTCCGGAGACCCCCTAATCCAGGACTCCCTCACTTGCGCCTTTCCTCGTTGAACCCCCGGAGAAACTGCCCAGCCGGCTTAAACTTTGGATCAATATTGAGAATGTGCTTATCGAGTTCCCCCGGTACACCCGGCATGTCAGAAGGTTTCCATGCAAAGATGTCCCGGTTCTCACAGATGAACTCGATGAGCGCACTTTCCTATTTGGGATCCAAGTTTGCACTGATAATGAATTGTTTGGATGAGTCGCCAGGCACAAAGTCAATCATCTTGGTATCGTCGGCTGACTTAAATTTCAACGCCGGCTCATGCTCAGTAGTTGGCTTCTTCAAAGATGTCATGTCCGCCGGGTCAACATTATCCTTGTAAAACTTCAATTCCTCTGTTGCACAAACATATTCGGCGTAAGAAGCATCACCTTATTCACATTCCAAGGCTATCTTCCGGCTCACATGAACAGTGATGGTGCCCTTATAACCTGACATTTTAAGCTGCAGATAAACATAACACGGTCGCGCCATGAACTTAGCATAAGCCGGCCGTCCAAACAGAGCGTGATATGGGCTTTTGATTTTGACCACTTCAAAAGTTAACTTCTCAGCCCTAGATTCATGCTCATCTCCAAAGGCGACTTCTAGTTCAATCTTACCAACTGGATATGCCGACTTACCGGGCACTACTCCATGGAAAACAATGTTGGACGTCCTAAGACTTTTGTTAGTTAACCCCATGCGACGGAACGTCTCATAATAGAGGATGTTGATGCTACTTCCTCCATCCATGAGTACTTTAGTGAATTTATATCCACCAACCTGATGCGCCACCACCAATGCCAGATGACCCGGATTATCATCCCGGGGAGGGTGATCTTCCCTACTCCACACAATAGGCTGCTCAGACCATCTCAAATAACGTGGAACTGCCGGCTCAATAGCATTCACAGATCTCTTATGAAGTTTCTGGACCCTTTTGCATAAACTGGTGGTGAACACATGGTACTTCCCACTGTTTAGCTGCTTTGGGTTACTCTGATACCCGGATTGTTGCTGTTGTTGATTACCTTGGCCAAATTGCTGATTATAGCCGCCTTGATTGCCTTGAGGGCCCTGGCCATGGAAACCTCCACCACTTGAGTCGCCGCCCAGGCCGTGAAAACCGCCACCACTTGAGCCGCCACCCGGGCCATGGAAACCGCCACCGCCTGAGCCACTACTAGGTCCATGATTACCGTCGAACATGTTCGAATTCTTGAACGCCTTCATGATCGTACAGTCTTTCCATAAATGGGTGGCCGGCTTCTCCCGGGTGTCGTGTCTCGGACAGGGTTCATTTAGCAGCTGTTCGAGGGTGGGACCTGACCCGCCTCACCGAGGAGATGGCCTCCCCATACGACGTTGATTGTTTCCTTGTGCGTTGGTGTTAGCCACAAACTCCAGACTACCATCAGCCTTACGTTTATTATTACCCCCTTGATTTGTCGGGTTATGCTAGTGACCCTTGCCATTGCCGTTCTTCTTTCCCTTCCATGTCTTCTCTTTGTCAGACGCGGGATCCTTGGTACTATCAGAATTGGCGTATTTGACCAGAGCCACTGAGGGAGTCCTAGATTAGGGGGTCTCCGGATAGCCGGACTATATCCTTTGGGCGGACTGTTGGACTATTAAGATACAAGATTGAAGACTTCGTCTCATGTCCGGATGGGGCTTTCCTTGTCGTGGAAGGCACGCTTGAAAATACGGATATGTAGATCTCCTCCCTTGTAACCGACTCTGTGTAACACTAGCCCCCTCCGGTGTCTATATAAACCAGAGGGTTTAGTCCGTAGAACAACAACAATCATACCATAGGCTAGCTTCTCGGGTTTAGCCTCTTCGATCTCGTGGTAGATCAACTCTTGTAATACTCATATCATCAAGATCAATCAAGCAGGACGTAGGGTATTACCTCCATCAAGAGGGCCGAACCTGGGTAAACATCGTGTCCCCTGCCTCCTGTTACCATCTGCCTTAGACACACAGTTCGGGACCCCCTACCCGAGATCCGCCGGTTTTGACACCGACATTGGTGCTTTCATTGAGAGTTCCACTATGCCGTCACCATAAGGCTCGATGGCTCCTTCGATCATCGTTAACGATGCGGTCTAAGGTGAGGTTTTTCTCCCCGGGCAGATCTTCATATTCGGCGGCTTCGCACTGCGGGCCAACTCGTTTGGCCATGTGGAGAAGATCAAGAGCTATGCTCCTAGCCATCAGGTCAGGTTCAGAAACCTATATTACACTGCCGACATCCACGGAGACTTGATCTTCGACGGATTCGAGCACATGTCAGCTGCGCCACACAATCACGACGAGCATGATTTAGCTCTGCTATCAAAGAGTGTTCGGGAGATCACTACTCCGGCCTTCAATCCGGAGCAAATTGTGCCATCCGAGGACGGAGGGATAGACACCGCGCCGGAGGCTGCACTCTCAGTGGCGATGGAGCCGGATACTGACTTCACCCCTTACGAGAGTCGTGTTACCGAACCACAGGATTCGTCTCCGGCCATGGACTCCAAGCCGCCTGCATCCGTGCCTATCGAATCCGATTGGGCACCGATCATGGAGTTCACCTCCGTGGATATCTTTCAGCACTCAGCTTTCAGCGACGTGCTAAATTCATTAAGGTCTCTCTCCTTGTGAGGAGATCCTTGGCTGAACTATGTCCGGCTAGAATGGAATGCGGACGATGAAGGAATTCGCTACCCACCCACCACCCACTTAGTAGCCTCTATCGACGATTTAACTGACATGCTCGATTTCGACTCTCCAAACATTGACGGCATGGACGACGATGCAGGAGAGGAACAGGGACTGTTGCCCACAGGGCACTGAACAGCCACTTCATCACATGACATATACATGGTGGATACACCCAAAGAAAACGATGACGAGGAACGGGAGGAGATAGCGGAGGATGACCCCTCCAAGAAGCAAACAAAGCGTCAGCGTAGGCGCCGCTCCAAATCCTGCCTCGGCAAAAACAGTGTTAACAGCGCAAGAGAAAATAACACTCCAGTCGACTCCAGAGGAAATGACGACGACATTGCTCCGGTGGCAGAGCACGATGAAGCTGCAAACGGCGAACATAGTACGGATCCGACGTCCGAACATGGCGACACCAAGGATGAACCTCATCAAACCCCCTCTGGGGAGGAAAACAGTCCGGACGAAGATGCACACATCATCCCAGAAACACACTTGGAGCAAGAGAGCCTCCACAAAAGGCTTATTGCCACAGCGAGGAGTCTGAAGGAGTAGAAGCAAAGGGTTAAGGCCGAACAAAATACGCTCAATAGCAGGTGGAACAAAGTGCTCGACAATGAAGAAAAATATGGTGGAGGTTACCACACAAAGAGCTATCCAAAGCGCAAGCTATTACCCAAATTCGACGACGAGGCCTTAGAGCCCATACAGCCGAAAAATAAAATGGCCAACCGGCCGGATCAACCACCTTGTGACCGTGATAGAGCGGCTACCAAAATCGCACATAAGTCAACACACGGTCTACGTGAGGATTTGCGCCAAAAATCCAGTATGACCAGATCCATCTATGGATCTAGGAAGTGTGCTCCTGCACAAAATCAAAACTGAATACTACAACCGCCCGAACGCCCCCTATGTTTCACCGATGAGGTGCTGGACCACAAACTCCTAGAAGGATTCAAACCAGTGAACATAGAGGCATACGACGGGACGACAGACCCTGGGGTCTGGACTGAGGACTTTATCCTCCATATCCATATGTGTCACACCCTAGCTAGTTCAAGCATTAGAGTGTGCATCATGTTTAAATTTCTCTAAAATTTGAAATGGGGAAAGCAGAAACCCCCAACAGCCTCCCTAGAAACAACTAGGGTTTACTAAAATTATTTTCAATGAACCTGAAATGCCCTTCTAAAAAGTTCACCCTCTTCGTCTTGGGTTAAAACCTCTGGCAAAATTGGTGCACAACTTTCTAGGTCAATAGAAGGTCATTGAATTAAATCATAAGTATTTGAATTTGGGCATTTAAATGCTATAAAATAATTTAAATGCTCAAATAATTCTGGAAATAAATGTTTGCTATTGGAAATATTCTAAACGGAGCCCACAATTATTTTCAGGATTTTTGGAAACGTTTAGTATTTTATTTAAAGCCCAACCGTTGCAGTTAATTAGAAAAACAGAAACAAATAAAAAAAGAGAGAGGGAAGCTACCTGGGCCTTACCTGTGCTGGCCCAGCCCACCTGGCTCGGCCCAGCCGACTGGCTGCTAGTCGCCGTCCTCCTCCCGCCAGAAGGACGCGGAGCGCGTGGCCGGCGTCCGCGGCCACACGCCGGCCACCTCCTGCTTCTACCGACGTCCCGGAGACGTCTAGGGGTGCCACGCGACCCCCACGTCCCCCTCTCATCCTCCCTCACTGTCCCCCTCGTATCCCTCACTCTCTCCCGCGATGCCCGAGCGCGTTCCTCGCCGCCGTTCATCGTAGACGACGCCAGAGCCACCCCCTCGCCCCTCCGACAAGCCAAATCGCTCCGCCGCGACGCCCTCGCCCTCCCCACTGAGCCACGCTTCGCCAGAGGCCCTGCATCGCCGCTATCGCGCCGTCTTCAACCTCGGTACCCGCCGGACGCCGTTCATCGATTCGCCTCGCACCGGTCGCCCCCGAGCCCACTGATCTGCTCATCGATCTCCCTGTGAGCTCCGCCGCTTTTCCCCTCTTCTTTCCCACGCGTTTGCACCCTCTAGGCCATAGTTCCACCATGGCCGAAGCTCGTCTCCGCTCGAGCTTGTCGCCGGCGTTGCTCCGGCAACCATTTGGTCATCCCATGCTATGCAACGTGCTTGCCGCATCGCGTAGTGCCTCGCTAGCGCCTCAGTTTCCGTGTTTGCACGCCCCAGCCCAAACCCCGAACATGGCCGAACTCCGGCCGCCGCCTTGGAGCTCGCCGTCGTTGTCTCCGGCCACCATAGGCCCGACCTCCACCACCACTAGATGCGCGCCTGCAAGAGCTCTCCAATGAGCCCAAGAACGGCCTCGCCCGTGCCCTATGGGCGTTTTCCGAGCCGCGCCACCGTCTCGGGCCTCGCCGGCGTCGAGTCGCCGGCGGGATTAGCCCCGCTGACCAGGGGTTTGACCCAGTTTGACTCCCCTGAGTCAATGACAAGTGGGCCCCCTCTGTTAACTAAATCAGATTAGTTTTAACTAAAAATAATTAGCTTAATTAACTACTGACACGCGGGACCCACCAGTCAGGTTTGACCTGGACGTCCCCATTGACGTCACCCTGACTTAATGCTGACACAATAATTAAATTACTGGAATTATTCTTATACAGGAAATTCCAGAAAATAGTCAAAACTTCTAAAAATCATAGAAAATCAACCACAGCTCCAAATGAAAAGAGTTATATATGAAAAATGATCAGAAAAATTCAATCTATCCATCTGTAATGGTTTCATGCATGACAAAAAAAGTTTACCTTGCTGTTTAAGCAGAATAAGGAAATGCACTGTTAAAGCCATGTTTAATAAGCTAATAGTTGAATGTTTGATTCAAATAAGCACATTCCTTTCTGTTATAGCTTGCATTAGGCCAAGACACATTCATATTGCGATGTCATAGCATGCATCATATTGTTGCATATCGTCATGTGTTGATTGTGTTCCGATGTGTTCTTCGTGGTAGGTTCTGCCTTCGAGGATATTCACGAGTATCCAACTGAAGGGCAGTATCCCACTACCACTCCATCAGGCAAGCAACCCATTGATCATTCCGATACAAACCCATGTTCTCGCTACTGCTCTTGTTTACTGCATTAAGACAACGCGATTCAAACTGCTGTGTGCTACGGTAGTTGAACCCTTATCCTCTGCATGACCTGTCATTGCCACAGTAACTAGATGAAACCCACTAGCATGTGTAGGAGTTGATTGAGCCATGTATGTGATTCTTACCTTGATATGACTGCTATGCTTAGAGTTGTGTCAGGTCTGGTTCATCTGGGTGATGGGCTAGAGTGAAATTCTTATGGCGGTAATGTGAGGGATGTGTTGAACATGTTTTGGTAAAGGTATCGATGAGAGGCCATGTAGGAGTACATGGTGGGTTGTATCACTGAGGCCGTCCATAAGAACTGAGATCTGTATGTGTGATTTAAGATGCAGTTACTACCGTACATTGGGACCGAAACCAATGGACCCTCTCGGCTTCTTAATCACCCTAGTACTCTGTCCAGGAGTTGCAAATAGTTTCCAGTGTTTGTAGGTTATGTGTTGGCGGCCGTGCGTAGCGCTGACCCTAGGGGTGGGCTATGTTGCGGTAGATACACCGTGGCACGGTGTACCGAGTCACCCGCTTGGTGTCTCGGGAACCCTGTTCACATCGTTCGGGGCCGTATGTGGAAACCTCGGCCGGACTCCCTGCGGATGGAACCTGGATAGGCGATAAACCTGGACTAGAGACTTAAGTGTTTAGGTAGGCCGTGGCCGACACCCTCACTAGGCTTCCGCTTGAAGGTTGCCGAGTACATGTCGTGTAAACGGCGGTAAGTGGTGAAAGCGTGTATGAAGTACACCCCTGCAGGGTATAAAACTATTCGAATAGCCGCGTCCACGGTAAAGGACTACTTGGTTGCCTATAAAGTTCATAGACAAGTTAATGGATACTACTAAAAGACTCAAGATAAGTGTGAGTACCGAGGATGGCCCTCTCATAGGATGACGAGGGAGGATCTCCGGTGGAGTATTGTGTTGGTGAGTAGTGGACTCGTGTGCGAAAACTATTTTACTGGTGGAGTTCCGTAGGATAGCTTAGTCAAGAGTCAAAGCTGGCTTGCAGCATTAACCCCACCACCTTCTTGAGAATAAGCATGTATAGTAGGTTCTGATGTAAGACTTGCCGAGTACCTTTGTACTCATGTTTGCTTAATTACTGTTTTCAGACGACAACACCGCCCCCTCCGATGGGTTCTACGTAGACCTTGACGTCGACGAGTGACTAGCCACCCAGGTGCTGATCCTGGCCATGGAGGGCCCTATGTAGATAGACAGGCTTCGAGAAGCCTTCTTTCTTTCTAGAGTCTGTACTCAGACTAGTTGCTTCCGCATGTGCTTGTATGGTTGTATGACTTGAGTGTCGGGTCATGTGACCCCTATCTGTATGAACATGTTATGTATGGCTCCCTGGAGCCTTTAAATAAAGTACTTGAGTTGTAGAGTTTTGTTGTGATGCCATGTTGTATGTACTCATATCGGGCATATTGTGTGTATGATTGAAATGCTTGGTATGAGTGGGATCCGACAATCTAGTTGTTTATCCTTGGCAGCCTTTCTTATGGGGAAATGTAGTCTAGTGTTCCTCGAGCCATAGTAGTCCGCTACAGCCCGGTACACCAGAGTCCTGCTAGCCCAGCACTACTGTTCAGGACACTTGACTGGCCGGCATGTGTTTCACTTTGTTCCTATGTCTGTCCCTTCGGGGAAATGTCACGCGGTGACTTCCGGAGTCCTGCCTAGCCTGCTACAGCCCGGGTTCCCCGGAGTCCTGTTAGCCAAGTGCTACAGCCCGTAATCACTCGCTGATGACCGACATGCTCGATGTGATTCATGTATGCCTGTCTCCATAGGTCTATGCCGCTTTGGGTTCACGACTAGCCATGTCGGCCCGGGTTCTCTGTCATATGGATGCTAGCGACACTATCATATACGTGAGCCAAAAGGCGCAAACGGTCCCGGGCCATGGTAAGGCGACACCCGTGGGATACCATGCGAGAGGCCGCAAAGTGATATGAGGTGTTAACGGCTAGATCGGTGTGACTTGGAATCGGGGTCCTGACAACGTTGGTATCAGAGCCGGACTGCCTTTAGGTTCGTTGAGCCAAACTGGTCGATGTCGAGTCTAGAAATGCTTTAGTTATATGTAGGGGAATTGATTGTGGGAGGGAACATAAGGCTCTTTTACTCCTTTACCCTATGCCTCTGATCTGAGTCATTCTCTTCTCATTCAACGTGCGTTAAGGACTAGGCTCTCTTCTTCTATCAGGTTCACATGTTACTAATCCGTAGTAGCTTATAGGATTGCTGTTACAAGTCCCAGTTCAGTTTCTACTATTCTTAGTATGTTGCTAATTGGATCAGAACCTTGATATGATGTTGTTGAGTGGTATTGCGAACTGTTGTGGATGTCTCAAATCTTTTTCTGAGCATTTACAGCTGTTATGCTGTCCAATTTTCCCTAGAAATTCTGATGTCTTTGCATTGTGGTTGTGCTTTCAGATGGCCAACCGTGCTCAAAACCAAGTGGTTCGCCTGACCCGGTGCCTCGACGTGCCCGGTCATACTGCTATGTTAGTCCGGGTAATGATCGAGACGGGTTACCGTTGGTATCCCGAATACACCGTTGAAGAGCAATTCCGCGACTTTAATCAAAGCCAATATTTCTGCACCGTCAGGATATTTCCTTCTTATCCTGGATCTATCGAGCCCCTTCACTGTTCCTATGGACTCGGGGTTACTGTTGAGATGGCTGTGCAGGATGCTGCCTATTCCATGATGACCATTATGCGAGTCCGGACTGGCCTGCTTCGGAACACCGACTTCCGTTACATGCCAGCTTCACTTCCAGGAGCGCAAGGGTATATCCAGGCTATCTATGCTGACTCCACTCAGGAGGACTCATTAACTCGTACCACTGCTGAGATGCTCGAAGATAAGGACCGAGATAATCGGGCCTTGAGGCTGGAGCTTTTCAATACCCATGCTGATCATTGGGCCACATTGACTCGGTTTGCACCTGCGGTGCAAGCTGGATGTATGGATACAAGGGATCTGTATCCTGTGAGATCAGCTCTGCCAGACATGGTGGATTGGCGTGATGTGGGAGGCATCACCACACCCCGTGGTCCCCGCAGGCCACCGTTTGTTGGTCCAAGACCTCATCCTAGCCCCTATGGTCCACAGGATCCTCAGGACCGTCTATTCCCGGATGGTCACGTTGAACTTCCAGGCTATGGAGGTGACATCTATGAGGACTACTACGGAGCTGTCTGAGTTAGTAGTAGTATCACTAGTATTGTAATAGTTGTATCTCCATTGTCCTGCGTGACTTGTGGAATATGACTTGGCGTGTAGTCAATTCCGGAGGTGTAGACATATAATGTATAGGAGCTTGGAATGCCTCCGATGAGATGTAACGTCTTTCATCGCAGTTGTACTGTAGCCTGGGCTTGTACTAAACTATGTATGATGTGTATGACCGATGGTATATATATGGCAGTTTTATATTACCATGACATACGGATGAACATCTCTGCATTCCGTGTTATCCATTACATTTGCACTTCCTTGCTAAGTTTGAACCATCCTTATCTAAACCGTTGTATTGTTTTTCTCCTAGGATGGTCAACACCCGCAGCAACCCTGCTGCCTCGGAGCAGGGGGAAGCCAGTGCAGCTAGGGGTGAAAATCTGCCTCACCCGCCTTCTCTGGCCGAAGTGATGCTGGAGGCGGAAAGAAACAAGCGTGAGACTAACCGCCTGCCAGAGCGGATTGAACAGAACACTGCACGCTATCCACGAAATGACTTGGTGTCAATCAATGACTTCATCAAGCTGTACCCACCAAAGTTTAACCATTCCGTCGAACCCCTCGACGCGGATGACTGGCTTCGCAGCATCACTCACAAGCTACAGTCTGCCAACATAGCCGAAGCCGACAAGGTTACTTATGCTGCCTATCACCTCGAAGGCCCTGCTACCCTTTGGTGGGAAAACTTCGAAGCTATGCGCCCGGTCGGCCAAATCACTACTTGGGCTGAATTCAGTGAGGCTTTCCGTGAGCATCACATACCGGAAGGTCTCATGGATCGCAAGAGGGAGGATTTCTGCAACTTCACCCAAGGAAGACTGACTGTGGATGCATATAGTCGTGAATTTGGGAATCTGGCACTCTATGCCCCTGAAGAGGTATCTACTAACGCTAAGAAGCAGGCAAGGTTCCGCAAGGGACTTAGCCCTGAGGTTCGCCGCGATCTTCGTCTGCACGAGTGCACCTCCTTTCAGAAGTTGGCCAATAAAGCCATCAGTGCTGAGACAGGCCAGACTGATTATGCCGCTTCACGCAAGCACTCCCGTGATTTTGGCTCTTCATCCGGCTCTGGAACTCAGAAGCGCCGGGTGTGGATTCCAAGCACGGCACTGCCACCCAGGTTCATCCCGAGGCCATCCTTTGAGGCGCCTCGTCCCAACCAGCAATTTGCACCGCCCAAGCCCTATGGTGGCCCCGCTGCTAATGCTGCTCCACGCCCCACTATGGTGACATGCTTTAAGTGTGGAGAGCCGGGTCACTATAGTCGAGAGTGTCCCCGGAACAACAACCCCATTCAAACTGGAAAGTCTGTTGGCCGTGGTAAGCCCGCGGGAAAGACATTCTATGCCAAGCCGGTCACTACTGCCCGTGGCCATGTCAACTATGTTTCAGCCGAGGAGGCTCATGAGGATCCCAACGTCGTCCTTGGTACGCTCCTTGTTAACTGCCATCCGGCATCTATTCTTTTCGATACTCGAGCATCTCATTCATTTATATCCGAGAACTATGCTCAATTGCACAACACGACATTCTGTGACATGCCCACTTCCATGGTAATTCAAACTCCGGGTTCCAAATGGCAAACTTCTAGAGTAAGCCATGGGAACGAAATTCTTGTCGATAGACTTGTCTTCCTTGCATCATTAATAGCTCTCAAGTCCATGGACATAAACATCATCTTGGGTATGGACTGGGTGTCAGCTCATTATGCTAAGATCGATTGTGCCACTAGAACCGTTCAACTTACTCACCCATCGGGCGAGACAGTCAATGTCTTAACTCGAGTGGCCAAGCGCCAGCTTTACTCCATAAATGCCAACCCTCTTCTAGACCTTGAGGATGTTCCGGTAGTCTGAGACTTTCCGGATGTCTTTCCAGAAGAACTGCCAGGTGTTCCACCTGACAGGGATGCTGAGTTTGTGATAGACCTTGTTCCAGGAACCGTTCCAAATTCTAGAAGACCCTACAAGATGGCACCCTTAGAACTAGCCGAGCTTAAGAACCAACTCGATGAGTCCTTGAAAAAGGGTTTCATCTGTCCTAGTTCCTCTCCTTGGGCTTGCCCCATCCTCTTCGTTAAGAAGAAGGATGGAACGGATCGAATGGTTGAGGATTACCGACCTGTCAATTTGGTCACCATCAAGAACAAATATCCGCTTCCCAGGATCAACGATCTATATGATCAGCTCGCTAGATCCTTAGTCTTTTCCAAGATGGATCTGAGGTTGGGCTACCATCAAATCAAAATCAGAAACGGGGACATTCCCAAAATGGCCTTTGTTCCTCGTTATGGCCAATACGAGTACACCGTTATGTCCTTCGGTTTAACCAATGCCCCAGCCACCTTCTCCCGGTTAATGAACTCGGTTTTCATGGAGTACTTGGATAAATTAGTCGTAGTATACCTCGATGACATACTCATCTACTCCAAGAATGAAGAGGAACATGCCGAACATCTAAGGCTGGTATTGATGAAACTTCGAGAGCATCGCCTTTATGCCAAATTCTCCAAGTGTGAATTTTGGTTGCCAGAAGTGACCTATCTAGGCCATGTAATTTCTGGTAAGGGTATTGCTGTCAATCCCGAGCGAGTTCAAGCCGTCCTTGATTGGACTCCACCTGAGACGGTCAAGCAAGTTCGGAGCTTCCTTGGCTTAGCGAGCTATTGCCGCCGCTTCGTCGAGAATTTCTCCACGGTTGCTAAGCCTCTAACTGAACTCCTCAAGAAAGATAAAAAGTTCGAGTGGACTCCATAGTGCGAGTTCAGTTTTCAGGAACTGAAAAGACGCCTGACATCTGCTCCCGTACTGGTACCACCAGATTTCTCCAAGGACTTTATTATCTATTGCGACACCTCGCGACAAGGACTAGGTTGCATACTCATGCAAGATCGTCAGGTAATTGCCTATGCTTCATGGCAATTACATCCACATGAGGAAAATTATCCCACACATCATCTAGAGCTTGCAGCTGTAGTCCATGCACTTAAAACTTGGCGACATTACCTTCTCGGTAATCGTTGCGAGATCTTCACCGATCACCAAAGTTTGAAATATATCTTCACCCAACCAGATTTGAATCTCAGGCAAAGACGTTGGGTTGAGTTGATCTCAGATTACGACTTAGGAATAACTTACACCCCGGGCAAAGCCAATGTCATGGCTGATGCGCTAAGCCATAAGTCCTATTGTAACAACCTGATGTTACAACAAAGTCAACCATTTCTCCATGAGGAATTTCGTAAGCTAAATCTTCACATTGTTCCTCGAGGATTCCTATCCACCCTGGTGGCGAAACCTACCCTTACGGATCAGATCATCAAGGCACAGAAGGTAGATCCGGGAATCTCCCGTATTAAGAGAAACATTAAGAAAGGAGTCGCGAATTGTTTCTCCATTGATGATCAAGGTGTCGTATACTTTGGGAATTGCCTAGTGGTTCCAAAGGCATGAAATCTGAGGCGGCTAATCCTTAAGGAAGCTCATGAATCCCCTCTCACCATTCATCCCGGTAGTACCAAAATATATCAAGACCTATGCCAGAGGTTTTGGTGGACTAGGATGAAGAGAGAAATCGCTCAATACATTGCTAATTGCAATGTTTGTCGTCGTGTTAAAGCAGAGCATCAACGGCCTGCTGGCACCCTTCAACCTTTGGCTATCCCTGAATGGAAATGGGATAAAATCAGTATGGATTTCATCACTGGGTTTCCCAGAACCAAGAGAGGGAATAATGCCATCTTCGTCGTGATCGACCGACTTTCCAAAGTAGCCCATTTCCTACCTGTTCGTGAGAGTATCACCGCTAGCCAGCTAGCCGATTTATACATCTCCCGAATAGTGTCTCTTCATGGTGTTCCATTGGAAATTAACTCAGACCGTGGGAGTCTCTTCACCTCTCGATTTTGGGAAAGTTTCCAAAATGCTATGGGAACTCGTCTCTCTTTTAGTACCGCCTTCCATCCTCAATCAAGTGGTCAAGTAGAGCGAGTCAATCAAATTCTGGAAGATATGCTCCGAGCTTCTGTCATCTTGTTCAAAATGAGTTGGGAGAAATGCCTTCCCTTCGCGGAGTTTTCTTATAACAATAGTTATCAAAGGTTGAAAGTTCTTTATGGACGAAAATGTCGAACGCCTCTTAACTGGTCAGAAACCGGGGAAAGACAACTCTTTGGCCCGGATATGATTCAGGAAGCAGAAGAGCAGGTTCGCGTTATTCATGAGAAATTGAAAACAGCCCAATCTCATCAAAAGAGTCAATATGATCGTAAACATAAGCCTATGATTTATGAAGTCGACGAGAAGGCTTACCTTCGGGTTACTCCGTTAAAGGGAACCCATCGTTTCGGTATCAAAGGCAAATTGGCTCCTCGTTACATTGGACCCTTTCGCATTCTTGCCAAACGAGGAGAAGTTGCCTACCAATTGGAACTACCTCCGCATCTTTCCAGAGTTCACGATGTCTTCCATGTTTCACAGCTCAGGCGTTGCTTCGCGGATACTATCCGTGGAGTGGACCACGAAACGCTTGATCTACAAGATAACCTCTCCTATCGGGAATATCCCGTTCGTATCCTTGATCAAGCCGAGCGTACCACTCGACGTCAGAATATAAAGTTTCTCAAGGTTCAATGGTCACACCATTCCGAGAAACAAGCCACTTGGGAAAGGGAGGATCTTCTTCGACTCGAGTACCCCACCTTCTTCCTGGAGGATCCTAAATCTCGGGACGAGATTCTTTTGAGTGGGGGTGAGTTGTCACACCCTAGCTAGTTCAAGCATTAGAGTGTGCATCATGTTTAAATTTCTCTTAAATTTGAAATGGGGAAAGCAGAAACCCCCAACACCCCCCTGGAAACAACTAGGGTTTACTAAAATTATTTTCAATGAACCTGAAATGCCCTTCTAAAAAGTTCACCCTCTTTGTCTTGGGTTAAAACCTCTGGCAAAATTGGTGCACAATTTTCTAGGTCAATAGAAGGTCACTGAATTAAATCATAAGTATTTGAATTTGGGCATTTAAATGCTATAAAATAATTTAAATGCTCAAATAATTCTGGAAATAAATGTTTGCTGTTGGAAATATTCTAAACAGAGCCCACAATTATTTTCAAGATTTTTGGAAACATTTAGTATTTTATTAAGAGCCCAACCGTTGCAGTTAATTAGAAAAATAGAAACAAATAAAAAAAGAGAGAGAGGGAAGCTACCTGGGCCTTACCTGTACTGGCCCAGCCCACCTGGCTCGGCCCAGCCGACAGGCTGCCAGTCATCGTCCTCCTCCCGCCAGAAGGACGCGGAGCACGTGGCCGGCGTCCGCGGCCACACGCCGGCCACCTCCTGCTTTTGCCGACGTCCCGGAGACGTCTAGGGGTGCCACGCGACCCCCACGTCCCCCTCTCATCCTCCCTCACTCTCCCCCTCGTCTCCCTCACTCTCTCCCGTGATGCCCGAGCGTGTTCCTCGCCGCCGTTCGCCGTAGACGACGCCAGAGCCACCCCCTCGCCCCTCCGCCAAGCCAAATCGCTCCGCCGCGACGCCCTCGCCCTCCCCACCAATCCACGCTTCGCCGGAGGCCCTACATCGCCGCTATCGCGCCGTCTTCAACCTCGGTACCCGCCGGACGCCGTTCATCGATTCGCCTCGCTCCGGTCGCCCTCGAGCCCACTGATCTGCTCATCGATCTCCCTGTGAGCTCCGCCGCTTTTGCCTCTTCTTTCCCACGTGTTTGCACCCTCTAGGACATAGTTCCACCATGGCCGAAGCTCGTCTCCGCTCGATCTTGTCGCCGGCGTCGCTCCGGCGACCATTTGGTCATCCCGTGCTATGCAACGTGCTTGCCGCATCGCGTAGTGCCTCGCTAGCGCCTCAGTTTCCGTGTTTGCACGCCGCAGCCCAAACCCCGCACATGGCCGAACCCCGGCCGCCGCCTTGGAGCCCTCCATCATTGTCTCCGGCCACCATAGGCCCGGCCTCCACCACCACTAGATGCGCGCCTGCAAGAGCTCTCCAACAAGCCCAAGAACGGCCTCGCCCGTGCCCTGTGGGCGTTTTTCGAGCCGCGCCACCGTATCGTGCCTCGCCGGCGTCGAGTCGCCGGCGAGATTACCCTGCTGACCAGGGGTTTGACCTAGTTTGACTCCCCTGAGTCAATGACAAGTGGGCCCCCTCTGTTAACTAAATCAGATTAGTTTTAGCTAAAAATAATTAGCTTAATTAACTACTGACACGCGGGACCCGCCAGTCAGGTTTGACCTGGACGTCCCCGTTGACCACTGACGTCACCCTGACGTAATGCTGACGCAATAATTAAATTACTGGAATTATTCTTATACAGGAAATTCCAGAAAATAGTCAAAACTTCTAAAAAATCATAGAAAATCAACCATAGCTCCAAATGCAAAGAGTTATATATGAAAAATGATCAGAAAAATTCAATCTATCCATCTGTAATGGTTTCATGCATGACAAAACAAGTTACCTTGCTGTTTAAGCAGAATAAGGAAATGCACTGTTAAATCCATGTTTAATAAGCTAATAGTTGAATCTTTGATTCAAATAAGCACATTCCTTTCTGTTATAGCTTGCATTAGGCCAAGACACATTCATATTGCCATGCCATAGCATGCATCATATTGTTGCATATTGTCATGTGTTGATTGTGTTCCGATGTGTTGAACCCTTATCCTCTGCATGACCTGTCATTGCCAAAGTAACTAGATGAAACCCACTAGCATCTGTAGGAGTTGATTGAGCCATGTATGTGATTCTTACCTTGATATGACTGCTATGCTTAGAGTTGTGTCAGGTCTGGTTCATCTGGGTGATGGGCTAGAGTGAAATGCTTATGCCGGTAATGTGAGGGATGTGTTGAACATGTTTTGGTAAAGGTATAGATGAGAGGCCATGTAGGAGTACATGGTGGTCTGTTTCATTGAGGCCGTCCCTAAGAACTGAGATCTGTATGTGTGATTTTAAGAATCAGCTACTACCATGCATTGGGATCCTTAATTGACCCTCTCGGCTTCTTAATCACCCGAGTACTCTGTCTGGGAGTTGCAAATAGTTTCTGGTGTTTGTAGGTTATGTGTTGGCGGCCGTGCGTAGCGCTGACCCTAGGGGTGGGCTATGTTGCGGTAGATACACCATGGCACGGTGTACGGAGTCACCCGCTTGGTGTCTTGGGAACCCTGTTCACATTGTTCGGGGCCGTATGTGGAAACCTCGGCCGGACTCCCTGTGGATGGAACCTGGATAGGCGATAAACCTGGACTAGAGACTTAAGTGTTTAGGTAGGCCGTGGCCGACACCCTCGCTGGGCTTCCGCGTGAAGGTTGCCGAGTACATGTCGTGTAAATGGCGGTAAGTGGTGAAAGCGTGTATGAAGAAGTACACCCCTGCAGGGTATAAAACTATTCGAATAGCCGCGTCCGCGGTAAAGGACTACTTGGTTGCCTATACAGTTCATAGACAAGTTAATGGATAGTACTAAAATACTCAAGATAAGTGTGAGTACCGAGGATGGCCCTCTCGTAGGATGACGAGGGAGGATCCCCGGTGGAGTATTGTGTTGGTGAGTAGTGGACTCGTGTGCGAAAACTATTTTACTGGTGGAGTTCCGTAGGATAGCTTAGCCTAGAGTCAAAGCTGGCTTGCTGCATTAACCCCACCACCTTCTTGAGAATAAGCATGTATAGTAGGTTCTGATGTAAGACTTGCTGAGTACCTTTGTACTCATGTTTGCTTAATTACTGTTTTCAGATGACAACACCGCCCCCTCCGATGGGTTCTACGTAGACCTTGACGTCGACGAGTGAGTAGCCACCCAGGTGGTGATCCTGTCCATGGAGGGGCCTATGTAGATAGACAGGCTTCGAGAAGCCTTCTTTCTTTCTAGAGTCTGTACTCAGACTAGTTGCTTCCGCATGTGCTTGTATGGTTATATGACTTGAGTGTCGGGTCATGTGACCCCTATCTGTATGAACATGTTATGTATGGCTCCCTGGAGCCTTTAAATAAAGTACTTGAGTTGTAGAGTTTTGTTGTGATGCCATGTTGTATGTACTCATATCAGGCATACTGTGTGTATGATTGAAATGCTTGGTATGAGTGGGATCCGACAATCTAGTTGTTTATCCTTGGCAGCCTTTCTTATGGGGAAATGTAGTCTAGTGTTCCTCGAGCCATAGTAGTCCGCTACAGCCCGGTACACCGGAGTCCTGCTAGCCCAGCACTACTGTTCAAGACACTTGACTGGCCGGCATGTGTTTCACTTCGTTCCTATGTCTGTCCCTTCGGGGAAATGTCACAAGGTGACTTCCGGAGTCCTGCCTAGCCTGCTACAGCCCAGGTTCCCCGGAGTCCTGTTAGCCCAGTGCTACATCCCGTAATCACTCACTGATGACCAACATGCTCGATGTGATTCATGTATGCCTGTCTCCATAGGTCTGTGCCGCTTTGCGTTCACGACTAGCCATGTCGGCCCGGGTTCTCTGTCATATGGATGCTAGCGACACTATCATATACGTGAGCCAAAAGGCGCAAGCGGTCCCGGACCATGGTAAGGCGACACCCGTGGCATACCATGCGTGAGGCCGCAAAGTGATATGAAGTGTTACCGGCTAGATCGATGTGACTTGGAATCGGGGTCCTGACAATGTGGCTCGCGGAGACGACCTCCATGCCATCAAGTAATTGCCCCTCATGCTTAGAGGACCAGCTCGGCACTGGCTGAAAAGCCTCGTCGAAAACTCAATTAGAAGCTGGGAGGAGCTCGAGGACGCTTTTCGGGCTAATTTTCAAGGGACCTATGCCCGACCTCCGGATGCAGACGATTTAAGTCATATAATTCAACAGCCCGGAGAGTCAGCCTGAAAGCTGTGGAACAGGTTTCTCACTAAGAAGAACCAAATCGTCGACTGTCCGGACGCCGAAGCCTTAGCAGCTTTCAAACACAGCGTCCGAGACGAATGGCTTGCCAGAGACCTCTGCCAAGAAAAACCGAGAACAATGGCAGCCCTGACAAGCCTCATGACCTGCTTTTGCACGGGCGAAGATAGCTGGTTAGCCCGCAGTAGCACCAGCGACCCAAGCACATCCGAAGTCAGGGATGGCAATGGAAAACCATGACGTAGTAAAAACAAGCGTCGAAATAAACAAGACAGCCCAGATAATACGGCGGTCAACGCCGGATTCAGGGGCTCTCGACCAGGTCAGCGGAAAAAGCCTTTCAAAGGCAGTAGAGATGGACCGTCTAGCCTAAACAAAATTCTCGACAAACTATGTCAGATTCATGGCACCCCCGATAAACCTACAAATCACACCCACAGAGAATGCTGGGTCTTCAAGTAGGCCGGTAAGCTAAATGCCGAACACAAAGGGGGGGGACACCAAGCGAAGACGAGGACGAACCTCGCCAGCAAAGCACAGGAGGACAGAAATAATTCCCACCAGAGGTTAAAACAGTAAACATGATCCATGTGATGAAGAGGAGAAGCAAACATGCACTCCGAAACACACACGCCGTAGAGCTCGTCACTCCTAAGTTCAACCCCTAGTTGGCCTGCTCGATCACCTTTGATCGCAGGGATCACGCGACAAGCATCCGGCATGAAGGATTGGCTGCCTTGGTGTTAGACCCAATAATAAACGGATACCATCTCGCACGAGTCCTTATGGACGGCGGCAGTGGTCTAAATCTGATATATCAGGACATAGTCCGCAAAATGGCGATAGACCCGATAAAAATCAGCCGCAGCAATACTACCTTCAAGGGAGTAATACCAGGCCAAGAGGCCCGCTGCATGGGCTCTCTATTATTAGAGGTTGTATTCGGTTCTTCCGACAACTTCCAAAGTGAAAAGTTAACTTTCTACATCGCTCCATTCTGAAGTGGCTATCAAGCACTACTCGTAAGAGCGGCTTTCGCTCATTTTAATGCAGTACTGCATTACGCTTCTCTCAAGCTTAAGATGCCCGGTCCACATGGCACCATCACAGTTAGTGGAAATATTGAGGGTTCTCTACGCGCGGGAGAATGTGTGGCGGCTTTAACAGCCGAGCACTAGACGGCCTCACCAACCAGAATAAATGATAGGTCGTCAAGTCCACGGACACGGTTAGACGAGTCTGGCGCATCACTACATATACATGAGATTTGTTTGATGGTTAAACCCTCATAGACGGTACCAGGGGCTTCCCGCGTGTAATAAGGGCTAGTCTGGCTCAACTTGACTCATCTTGAATTTTAATGGTTTATTGATAATAACCAATTTTATTGAACGGCAACTTTCTCCGGAGTTCTTCTCTTTTACAGATAACAATCGTGCTACACCCGTCCAGGACACGGCACAACAGAGACACAGGCGCAGACGTGCAGCAGGGACCCGCTCAAAGGTTTCTTTTCAGATTAAGACCCTGCGTAAACCTTTTTTAGTCTCTCTTGTTGTTCACATCCTCCGGATACTCAATACAATCGAGCAGGATGCTGACGTTATTGGCATGTGGCCACGTCAGGATATTGCACGTACCTGGACACTCGGGATTTATTATTAAGGGCATTGTTCAGCCCGGCATACGTTATACAGACCGAATACCTTAGGGAGTGTTCGGCATCGCGAGTTTGGCCTTATATGCATCAGCTCCGAATCATGTCTTTGGTCGAATGTTGGGTTTGCCCGGCTCCCATGTTTTGGTACCTTACGTTCCGCTATATCGGCTAATGTAACACTGGGAGAACTACTGCAATTGTGCCCTGGTTCATCCGGATGAGCACCTGAGTAGAGAAAGCCAAAAACTGGCTGTCATGATAAAGCGCAAGACTGGTCAACCACTCGATGACTTAGCGGAATCCTCGGGATTCCTCCGCATTAACGAAGGGTCGTTTCCCGGTCATGTACGTACGCGCCCCGTATTCGGATGCGCGCGGAGGTACCAGGGGCTATCTAGTAGTCCCGCAGTCAAGCTCATATGGCTAAGTGAAAGTGTTAAAGCAATATAGTCCGATTGCCTCGTTTGATGCGCTACCACCTCCTTAATGGACCAAGACGTTGGATCAAGTGTGAATACGTGTTTTTTGCGAACACCCCTGCATTATATGCGTGGCGCCTAAAGTCGACGACTGCAAACTTTCAGCTTATATACATATATACATAAACGGCCGCACATGAGGCATCATAATACTCTCAGGCAAAAGTATAAACACAGCCTTCATAATTCAATAAAATATTGTTTTTACAATGGGAATACATGTCACTAGAACATAATATTCTTCGAGCACTGCGCCTCTATCGAACGAGCGCCTTTAAGGACATCTTCAAAGTAGTGCTCGGCAGCTACTCGTCCCACGGCCGAACCCTGTGTTGCAATAGTGGTGGCCTCCATCTCTGCCCAGTATGTCTTGACACTGGCAAGTGCCATCCGGCCACCCTCTATGCATGCCAACCTCTTCATAGCGTTCATGTGCGGCATAGCACCAAGGAATTGTTTCACTAAACTAAAGTAACTATTCCGCCTTGGCCCTTCCGGCCATAGATGATCCACAACAGACCTCATGGCAAGTCCGGACAACCTATGGAGCTCGGCCCACTTGGCCATTCGCTCATTCACCAGCAGCGGACGCACTGGAGCATGGAACTGTGACCAGAACAGCTTTTCCACTTCACGATCCTTTTGATCCTTGAAGTACTCGGCCACATCAGCAGCACTTGCTGCCAAATCCATGTATGCGTCTGCAGAGCTCCATAGTTGATCAAGAGGGGCATACTTCGGATCTCCTAACTTAGTCCGCAACAAAAAGGGCTTCCCAGCCGCGATATCTCCAGCTTGACGCAGCTCCTCCTTTGTCGCTCTGATTTTGGAGCGGGTTTCCTTGGCTGCTACCACGGCCTTCTCCAGGTCTGTCGCCTTCGCTCGGCTTTCTTTTTCAAGAAGCTGGTAATGGTCGGTGGCATCTTTCAACTCAACGGCCATCTTGGTCATTCTTTCCTTGCTCTGGCAATGGATGGCCTATTCGGCCCTCAGCTCTTCGACCGCCTTTAGAGCGGTCGCATCGCTATTTCTGGCTTGTTCCTTGGCTCAGGCAAGTTCCGCCCGAAGGGTCTCCACAGTGGCAGCTCCATCTGCAGTCACAACATATTAAAGATACTGGCATCATGCTCTTCTTACTATGTGTTCATCACACATACCCTGTGCCTCGTCAAGCCGCTTGTTGACAAGCACGATGTCGGCATCTGCCGCATCAAGTTGCCGCTTTAGCTCGGCAAACTCATCAGTCTGGCTAGCCATCGGACCTTCAGCCATCTGCACATGAAGGCGATCTGATTATTACCTGGGACTATGATCCTCCGTTTGCCGCCATTTTCGACGGCAACCAGAGTCTCAGGGGCTACTATCTCCGTAGGGCACACCTAACGTGTGCGGTACTATCAAAAACATACACTATTTCACGTACCTCAAAGCCTTTCAGCAGACTCATAAAAGCTTCATGCAACCCGCTTTCGGCGGATGAAATCCTTTCAATCACCGTACCCATTAGCGTACGATGCGCTTCTGAGATGGCCGCTCGCTCCAGATGATCCTTCAGTGCGTCCGACCGCACACTATACAGTTCCGGATTCTTTCTGTTGATCTCTTTAGGATCCGAATACTGAGGACTTCAGGTGGCCAAAGGATTAACCTCTGGCCTTGGTGGCTCAAGAGAAACCCTCCGCGACAACACTTCAAGGTCGCCCGCCTCATGAGGCGGGGTGGTAGGGGGAGGTGTTTCGCTCTCCATCATCTCCGGAAGAAGATCCCCGAAGACGAACTCTGTCGAGAAGGGCTACGATCCGAACTACAAGATATTTGCTTCGGTTATTATCTTCAGAAGTAATGTAAGATATTTTTACTATTAGGTACTTTTTTACTTAGAGCTCGGTAGAGGGCTGATCCTCTTGCGGACACTGTGCGGCAAGGATACCCTCCGAGGCAGGACCCTATGGCGAAGATTTCTTCCCCCGTTTGGAAACCTTTGTTTCCGGGTCTTCAGAGGTAGTCCTCTTCCTTCCTTAGGGAGAGAGAATTTTAGATTCTTCTCCATGGTTATCCTCCTTTGCGGAGGCGCTAATTCCCCCGGTTCGGATGAATGATGAGTGAGGCCTGCTTTCAGCCTCTTTATTCCCCATTCATCTTCCCCTGAGGGCGCCTGATAAGGCGCCAGCTCGAGCATTCTGGCCAGTACTGGATTGGCCGAGCCTTCGGGAAGGGGGGCGAACACCTGATCATCTTCGCCTTTGTTATCCAGTCCTGGCCAAAGAGCGACTTTTCATAATGATGTTATGATAAATAAAAAGACAACGTATTTGGCCATAGGATTAGTTACTTGGGTATCTGGGCAATTACAGCTCAGACCCGCATCCTCGGTGGTGTCCGGACACTTTATTTGGGGTCTGAAGAACAATTTGTAGATCTCTTCGAGCATCATGCCGAGGAAGTGCTGAATAGTCCGCGGTCCATACGGGTTGAATTCCCACATACAGAGGGGTCGACATTTGCAAGGCTGGACTCGATGAACTAGCATGACTTGCATTACCATGACCAGGCTGACATCTCTCTCAAGGAGATATCGGATGCGACTCTGCAATACCGGTACATCATTTACTGGCCCCCAGGTCCGCCCCTTGTTGATCCATGACGTCAGTTGTGGTGGCGGGCCTGAGCGAAAGGCAGGGGTGGCTACCCACTTGGAACTCCGGGGAGCTGTGATATAGAACCACTCCCGTTGCCACAAACTGGACACCTCCGGGAAGGAACCCTCTGGCCATGGAGCCTCAGCGCTTTTGCTTATTACGGCACCTCTGCACTCTGTGTGCCGCCCCTCGATCATCTTCGGCTTCACATTGAAGGTCTTGAGCCACAGGCCGAAGTGTGGGGTAATGCGGAGGAAGACCTCACACACGACGATGAACGACGAGATGTGAAGGAGGGAATCCGGGGCCAGATCATGGAAATCCATCCCATAATAGAACATGAGCCCCCTAACAAAGGGATCCAGAGCGGGGCCTAGCCCTTGGAGGAAGTGAGAGATGAACACAACACTCTTGTTGGGTTCGGGAGTGGGGATGACCTGCCCTCGGGCGGGCAGCGTGTGCGAGATTTCGGCGGTCAGATACCTGGCCTCTCTCAACTTCTTGATGTCCTCCTCTGTGACAGAGGAAGGCATCCACTGACCTTGGAGGTTGGATCCGGACATGGTTGAAGGTCCGAATTGCCTGACCTGAGCCTAGGGTGTTGGAACTCGAGGCGGGGGAAGGATTCGATTGAGCATGAGAGGGAAAAAAGGACAGGCCTTGGCCTCTTTATAAAGAGGGTGAATATCAAGCGTCCTCCTCGTGGCCGTTTGGGACTTGCCTAAAATCGAGTCATACCAACAGACACAATTGGGTTACCCACATCCGTATTGATGAGAATCCCGTAATAAGGGGGACACTATCTCTACTTTGACAAGACATGTCGGGAAAACCACCTCATGATATGTGCAGTGCTGGTTGAGAAAAATGGTTCGAATAAAGACCAGGCCATGACACGATGTCATGCCGTCAAAATGTGTCAGCAGATTAGATATGTGGAAATATTATTCTCTCTACGGTGGTATGTGGAACTTGTTTTGCAGAGCCGGACACTATCCTTGCGTTCAAAATCTTCTATGGAGTATTCGGAGGAGGAACCCGCCTTGCAATGCCGAAGACAAATCTGCACGCCGGACTCATCGTCATTGAAGCCTGGTTCAGGGGCTACTGAGGGAGTCCTGGATTAGGGGGTCTCCGGACAGCCGGACTAATATCCTTTGGTCAGACTATTGGACTATGAAGATACAAGATTGAATACTTCGTGCCGTGTCCGGATGGGACTTTCCTTGGCGTGGAAGGCAAGATTGGCAATACGGATATGTAGATCTCCTCCCTTGTAACCGACTCTGTGTAACCCTAGCCCCCTCCGGTGTCTATATAAACCGGAGGGTTTAGTCCGTAGAACGACAACAATCATACCATAGGCTAGCTTCTAGGGTTCAGCCTCTTCGATCTTGTGGTAGATCAACTCTTGTAATACTCATATCATCAAGATCAATCAAGCAGGACGTAGGGTGTTACCTCCATCAAGAGGACCCGAACCTGGGTAAACATCGTGTCCCCTGCCTCCTGTTACCATCCGCCTTAGACGCACAGTTCGGGACCCCCTACCCCAGATCCACCGGTTTTGACACCGACAGCTGCCATCAGCTGGCCCATGTCATTACAATCACGCTTGAGCCGCCCCAGCTTCTATTTCAGAGGTTCAAAACTGCAATTTTTCTCCAACATTAAGACCGTGGAGCCTGCATTCATCTTATCAGATGAATTTATTATTTCCTTCACCCGGCACACCCAATGGGTCATGGATTCACCTTCCTCTTGCTTGCAGTTAGTCAAATCCACAATCGACATGGGTTGTTTGCATGTATCTTTGAAGTTCTGAATGAACCGTGGTTTTAACTCTGCCCACAAGCCGATGGAATTGGGTGGCAACCCCTTTAACCATGTGTGAGTTGTTCCATCTAGCATCAAAGAGAAGTACTTGGCCATTGCTGCATCACTGACTTCCAACAACTCCATGGCCATCTCGTAACTTTTAATCCATGCCCCGGACTGTAAGTCAGCTGTGTAATTAGGCACCTTGCGAGGCCCCTTAAAGTCCTTTGGCAAACGCTCATTACGCAGAGCCAGCACCAGACAAGGGACACCTCATGTCCTTGTGGCCACACCTGCTTCAACAGAGGCCGCTGTATAAACCGGAAAAGCCTGGTGAGCCGCCTGCTCAGCTGCCTGTTGAACCGCCCGCTCAGCCTCTTGGCGGATCCTCTCCTAGTCTACCAAGTTAAGAACTCAATCATGCGCCGGTTCATACCTGCGTGGCTGGTTATGGCGCTGAGCATTGCTTGACATGGCCGCTGAATCCATATGCCTGCTATAGCTTGGGCTCCGGCTTGGGCGAGGGGTTGAATGAATCATGTCTCGACTATGAGAGTATGACTCCTGGTGTGCCAGAGCTGTCTGAAGAAGATCTCTGACCCTTCGTGTTTCGATCGCCACCGGGAATCGCCTTCCATTGGGAGAGCCGCCAGACGTGCCGATGCAGCAATCAGATTCTCCAAAGGGTTAGAAAAATGACCCAACGGTGTTGGTGTATAACGAGGCGGAGCCGTATTCACCCGAGGGGGTCCCATAGCTCGCGGCTGAGCCAGTCCCCCAGCCCCGGGTGTTGTGACCTGGTTTGCCTCCGGTGGGTTGCTGGGACCAGCCCCGGGTGTGTGGAAAAGATTCCTAGGATCATAAGTCAGGGGCAGGCGTGATTGAGTCTTCTGGTGCCTTCTCCTCATGACTCGTTTGACGTGTTCACATTCATCGAAAGCTGAAAAGCCTCTGATTGAAGCTGCTGCGTCCGAGCGTCCAAAGCCGTCCGTTCTGCAGCCATTCGGACGTCCTCCGCCGCCATGTTTTTCCTTGGCTTGAGCTACCTCCCCACGTAATCGTGCCACTTCCGCATCATGCTGAGCTTTGTCCGTCGGTTCAACCACAGCGGTCAATAGGGTCGTCATCCTATCCATGAGATCCATCAGCACCTGAGCTGGCGAGAGCGCGGGGTCTCCTGACCCGGCTGCTGCCGATCCGGTGGTTATCGCTGCTGCAGCCGTAGAGTTTTGAACGAGCTGCGTACCAGCCATGAAGATTCTAGCTCTGTTCGGCTGCTCAAAGAGGTCCAGAATACTGCTGCTATCGGAACAGCCCCCAAGCCCGCCATCCTGTAGTTGATACAATGAATCCGTCTCTCCTGTGGACGACTCGCCGTCAGAGTGGACAGTCGTCTCGCCGCCATCCACGGATCCTTCAGAAAACTCCCCTCCATGGATGCAACCCACGAAGGCACGCCTCACGGCAGGCTGAGTCCTGGCAGGTCTCGCACGCTGAGCCGTCCCGATTAGGTCGGTGAAGATGTCCGGCTTAGGGCCCGGCTCGCCAATCCGGCCGATGAAGACGTGGATTCTACCGAAGGGGACCTGGTACCCGTACTCAATTGAGTTGGCGTCGGGGCCCTAGCCTGCGTCGTCGATGTAGAGCTTGTCGCGACGACTCTTGGTCATCCGGCCCATAGCGTATCCCTTGAGCCCTTCGAAGCTGCCCTTCAAGAACTCAAATCCATCATGTGCTAGCCCCACGGTGGGCGCCAACTGTCGTGAAGTTGTCACGGCAGATGTCCTAGTGAAAGGACTTAGTCGTGGAGCAATCGCTACTAGGAAGCTTAAAGGGGTTAATCAGGACAAAGGACACGAGAGGTTTATACTGGTTCGGCCCCTTGCAGTGAAGGTAAAGCCTAGTCCAATTGTTGTTGTATTGCTAGTTTTCTATGACCAAGGAGCGAAATACGCTAGCTTGGCTCTCGATCTATTGTTTCTTGCCCTAAGCCGTCGTCGGGTTGTCCCCTTATATACACGGGTTGACGCCCTGTGGCCTACAGAGTCTAGGCTAGCTCATACAGCGTGTCCGGCTCGGTTACGTCTTTCACATGCCTTACTTTATAAGTCTTATCATACATGGAGGTTTATACTCATGGGCTTTAAGCCTCCTCTGGGCTTCGGCCTACTACAAGTCTTATCATAAACCGTCACCTTGTGTACTCTTCGGGCTTCCTTTAGTTAACCCGCCATTGCTATTGACCCGGCCCCTCCTGGGCGGGTCATTCCTCGTAGTCATATCCCGAAAATTAGGCCCCAGGTTGATTTGAACTTCGTTCTTTTCAATCTCCAACACTTCGACGAAATCCATCTTCCGTTGTTTTATAAAAGCTCTAGAACCCGCCATGACATCATCTTCAAAAATTTGGAAACCCGCCATGACGTAATCCATAATGGATCCTTATCTTAAATGCTTTCCAAGAATCTAGGTGTCCATTTAGCTGGATAATCATTACTTTTAGCATTCCTCGATTTTCGCGCTTGCCTGTTCAACTATCTCCTTATAAATAGGCACGGCCGGTCCATCCTCTTTCTTCTTCTTCCTTCTCTCGCACCCACTTTGCTGCTCGAGCTCCGCCGCCGAAGCGATCACCGTCATCCTCAACTTTGGCCGCTGCATCACCCTGAGCTTGTCCAGAGAATGGCGACGACCCTCCGCAGCAGGTTTGCGTCCATAAGTTCTTACCTTTTCGCACCTTTAGATCCGCATTAGGGTTTGCGAGTTCGTCGGTGTTCTTTGTTGTTCATCCTAGATTCATCATAGTTTCTCCACCGCATCCTCATTCGATCCAAAAGAAATATGGAACTCCTGTGGTAGTTGTTTTGCATCCATTTTGGATACTAGTAGATCTTCTTTTCTTGCACAAGGGCCTCCCCAGACTGAATAACTCCTCTGCACTAGTTTTTTAGGTCTAAATTTTTTTTCTTTTCTGAACCATCTTGATCCAAAATAATAGCAACAGCTTATGAAACTTGTTTATCTCAGTACTTAGTCAATTCTATCCCTGGCAACTTTCGAATATCTTTAATCATGGCGGCTTATGTCAGGACCCCGATCCTAAGTCACACCGATCTAGCATGTAACACCTCATATCACTTTGCGGCCTCACGCACGCTATTCCCACGGGTGCCACCTCACCTGGCCCGGGACCGTTTGCGCCTTTTGGCTCATGTATATGATAGTGTCGCTAGCATCCATATGACAGAGAACCCGGGCCGACATGACTAGTCGTGAACCCAAAGTGGCACTAACTTACGGGGACAAGCATACATAAATCAACAGCGTGGGAATCCGGGCTGTAGCACTGGGCTAACAGGACTCCGGTGAACCGGGCTGTAGCAGGCTAGGCAGGACACCAGATGTCACCGCGTGACATTTCCCCGAAGGGACAGACACAGGAACGAAGTGAATCACATGCCGGCCAGTCAAGTGTTCCGGAGCAGTAGTGCTGGTCTAGGAGGACTCCGGTGAACCGGGCGGTAGCGGACTACTATGGCTCATGGAAGCACAAGACTATTTCCCCATAAGAGAGGCTACCAAGGATAAACAACTAGGTTGTCAGATCCCACACATACCAGGCATTTAAAATCATACACACAATATGCTTGATATGTGTAAATACAACATGGCATCACAACAAGACTCTATGACTCAAAGTATTTATTCATTAGTCTCCGAGGAGCCAAGCATTACAAACATGGGTCTCATGACCCCAACATACAGAGCATACAAGCAACAAGCACATGCGGAATCTTAACATGTCTGAGTACAGACATCTACAAATGAAAAAGGCTGAGAAGCCTGACTATCTACTAGATTCTACCAAGGGCACAAGATTGCAGCTGAGGTAACAATCTAAACGTCGAAGTCCACGTGGAACTACTAGTGAAACTGAAGTCTCTCTGCAAAACATAAATTAAGCAAATGTGAGTACAAATGTACCCACCAAGACTTACATCAGAACTAACTACATATGCATCGGTATCAACCAAGGGGGTGGTGGAGTTTAACTGCAGCAAGCCAGCTTTGACTCAGTGGCTAACCTGAACTACGACTGCAAGCAACTCTTTGAGATGGTGCACCCGAGTCCACATATTCACCAATCAATACACCACTATGGATCCGCTCCCGTCTCCCTACGAGAACGCCATCCATAGCACTCACGCTTATCTTGCGCATTTTAGAGTATCCACTTTCACTTGTCTATGAACTGTACAGGAAACCAAGTAGTCCTTTACCGCGGACGCGGCTATTCGAATAGATGATGTTAACCCTGCAGGGGTGTACTTCTTCATACACGCTTTCACCACTTATCGTCGTTTACACGACATGTACTCGGCAACCTTCAAGCGGAAGCCCAACGATGGTGTCGGCCACGGCCTACCTAAACACTCAAGTCTCTAGTCCAGGTTTATCGCCTATCCAGGTTCCATCCGTAGAGAGTCCGGCCGAGGTTTCCACATACGGCCCCGAACGATGTGTACAAGGTTCCGAGACACCAAACGGGCGCCCGGCATACCCGGCCACGGTGTATCTACCGCATCATAGCCCACACCTAGGGTGAGAGCTACGCACGGCCGCAACCACATAACCTATAAACACCAGAAACTAGTTGCAACTCCTGGACAAAGGACTAGGGTGGTTAAGAAGCCGAGAGGGTCAATTAAGGATCGCAATGCATGGTAGTAGCTGGTTCTTGAATCACACATGCAGATCTCAGTTCATAAGGATGGCCTCAATGAAACAACCCACCATGTACTCCTACATGGCCTCTCGTTGATACCTTTACCAAAACGTGTTCAACACACTTAGCTCACACACAGTAGGACATGTTCACAACTTTCCAATTCATCCCCGATGAATCAGACCTATCACAACTCTAAGAAATAGCAGGCATGACAAACAAGCATGAATGAGTAGACACATCAGGGCTCAAACAACTCCTACTCATGATAGTGGGTTTCATCTATTTACTATGGCGATGACAGGTCATGTAGGGGAAAGAGGTTCAACTACCGCAGCATGTAAAAGTTGAATCGTTGTTGTCCTAATGCAGTAAAAGAGAGTAGGAGTAAGAGTGTGGGATTGTATCGGAATGAACAAGGCGGTTTTGCTTGCCTGGCACTTCTGAAGAAAGTATAACTCTTCATCGGTGTCATCGATCACAGCGTCGGAACATACGTCTACCGAGGGGGGACAATTACCAGCAAACAAGGAAGAACACAATCAATGCAATGCAACAATATGATGCATGATCATAACATGGCAATATGTTGTGTTTCGAGCTAATGCAACTAGCGACATGTTAAATGGAGTTGGTTTGAACCTTAGGTTCAAATTCAAACTCCATATGTGAGGGTTTAAATGCCATTTATATGATTTGGCCTAAACAGCAGCCATAAGTTGGTCCAACATGCATGAAAATGGTACAGATGGTTAGATTGGATTTTTCTGATCATTTTTCATATATAATTTATTTCATTTGGGGTTATGGTTTATTTGCTATGAATTTTAGAAGTTTTAACCATTTTTTGAAATAAATAAATCATTAATGATTTATTTAAAATCCCAGAAAAGCATTACTGCATCAGCCTGATGTCAGAATGACATCATTAGGTCAACAACGTCAGCCCAGGTCAAACCTGACGCTGGGACCCACTGGTCAGTGACTAGGCTAATTAATAGAGACTGTTTGTGCTAATTTAATCCTAACTAAAAGTGTCAGTGGGGCATGGGCCCACATGTCACTGACTAGGGAGGGTAGTTAGTGACCTAATTAGTTTTAGCCTAATTTGACACGTCAGCCGGCCGGGGTTAGGCCGCCATCGACCTCGACCGACAGCGGAGGCTCGCCGGACTTGAGCTACAGGCGGCGGATGGACTCGCGGAGACCACCGGGGCGTAGCCCGTGCTGTCCCGCATCCAGAGGAGCAGGTGGGTGGTCTCGTGGGCGCCGGAGCTCACCAGAACGAAGCTTGCGGCGGTGGCTGGAGTTCGACATTAGCGGGTTAGGCGCTACGGTGCACGGTAGGGGGAGGTGTTGGTGTCTATGAGCTTCTGGAGACGTGCTGAGCACGATGGGATGCTCGGACGCGAGCGGCGCCCGCTCTAGCCATGGTGGCTTCATGAACGGCGGCGAGGAGCTCTCGGCTCCGACGTCTAGTGCGGCTAGGGAACGAAGACGAGCTCGGGTAGCAGGGGGAAATACGGCGGGGCTCACACCGGGGTCGAAGCGGAGCTCAGCAGACTCGGGGAGGCGACAAAGACGGCGAATCGGACGACTGCATCCGGCGGCCGTGGTCGGGGAAGATGGCCACATGCGTCATCTTGGGGCCATCCTGGCTCGTGTACCTCGGCTAGGAGGGAGAAGAGGTTGCGGCGGAGTCTCTGAGAGCATCGGTGAGGCGAGGCAGTGGCTGTGGCCAAGGCGGTGCTTGTCGATGGCGACGGCGGCGTGTAAGAGAAACAGAGGAGGGGAGGGACAGCAAGGTGTGAGGGAGAGAAGAGGGGGGTCCAGAGCGGCAACGAGGGAAGGATCGGGGCCCCAGGTGGAAGCAGGAGGTGGAGCTCGAGCGCGTGCGTCGACACAGTGCCGGGCCAGGTGGTTGTGCCAGGTAAGCTGGCCCAAGTGGCTTCTCTCTCTCTCTTATTTCTATTTTTGTTTTGTTCTTTTATTTATGTAAATTTTTTTAAATTTGGTTTTCAAACCAAATCACTTTCAAAAATTCTGGAAATAGTTATGGGCACTAAATGAATTATTCCAGAGGCCCTCAACTAATTCCAAAATTGTTGGAGCATTTAAAAAATATTTATAGTACTTAAATGTCACATCCCTAGTTCTTGTATGACCTAGACTAGCTAGTCATTTGTGCATCATGTTTAAATTCCATTTAAATTTGAAATGGGGATTTGTGAAACCCTCGGAAATCATTTCTGGAAATGACCCAGATAAAAAGTGCTCCAAAAAGGACCAAGAAAATGTTCATGTTGCTCTCTGAAAATATTGCTCAGAGGTAAAATTCACATCAATAATTTTAGGAGCCCATAAATATTTATTTTGGCCTTTTGGAATTAATAAAATAATTATTTTCCTTGGATATATATATATGTGATATATTTTATATATGTCCAAAAATTCTGATTTTTGCTGAGGGGCTTTGGAATAACCCCTTAGGTCCCTGCAAACATTGTCAGAAGAAAATAAAATGATTTAGTATTTTACTAAATCAGAACAAATGCCAGAAAAATAGAAAATAGAAAACAAAAAGGAGAGAGAGAAAGCATTTTACCTGGCTTACCTGGCACCCCAGCCGGCCCAGCACTGTAGCTGGCCCAGCCCAGCCGTCGCACCGTCTTCAACCTCTTGCCAGTAGGCAGGAGGGCGTGTGTTTTGCGCGCGCGTGCACACGCTGCGGCCACCTCCTCTCTCCCTGCCTTCCTGGACTTCCCTCGCGTCACCACGCAGCCTCCCCGGCACCCTCTAACTCTCCCCCATGCTTCTCCTCTCATCTGATCTCTCTGCGCAGCACCACCGAACGCCACCATCGCCGCCGCTCGCCGCTGCCGCGGCCACAGCCATCTCCTCACCTCTCTGTCGTGTCCACCAGCACCGCCGTTGAGCTCCGCCTCCCCAAGCCGAAGGAATTGAGCCCGGACGCCCTGCATCGCCTCCACGCCATCGTCTTCAACCTCGGGTTCACCGAGATCGCCGCCGCTGTCTCGTCGCCTCCAGGCCTTCCCCGAGCCCGCTGACCATTCCGTCGCCTCCGCTGTGAGCTCCTCTTCTTGTTCCCCTCTTCCCGAGCTCGTTTACACCCCGCAGCCATCGCCCCCTTGTCGTCCGAACCCGCCGCTGCCCGAGCTCATCGCTGGTGATGCTCCGGTGGCCTTTCCATCACCATGACCTATCCAACACACTCGTGCACGCACGTAGTTGCTGCCCCGCTGCTCTCTTTGCTCACCCGCTTGCTCTAGCTGCAGATGCCCTACACGCCGAACTCCGGCCACCGCCGCGAGCTTGCCTCCGGCGAGCTCGGGCCACCTCAGCCCCTGCCGTTTGCACAAATGGATGCGGGCGAGTCCCAGCTCCACATAGATGCCCTCCGCCGGCCATTTGGTCGCCGGAGGAGGAACCCGAGCCCCTCCGCCGTCTCTGGCCTTGCCGGCGACGAGCGCCGGGTCAACTCCGGCGTGGGTTGACCCCCATAGCCCAGTTTGACCTCCCCTTTCTCTCACTGACTTGCGGGCCCCGCCCGACTAATTACCTTAGTTAGCACTAATTAACTAACTAGGTTAGCTGCTACGGTCACTGACTAGTGGGCCCTGCCCAGTTAGTTAGGACTAACTAACTTAGTTGACTGGGTCACTGACCAGTGGGACCCACTGGTCAGGTTTGACCTGGTCAGCCCCGTTGACTCGCTTACGTCATGCTGACGTAGAGCTGACGCAATAATTGATTTCTGGAATTATTTTAACTCAGGAAATTCCAGAATATTTGCCTAAACTTTAAAATATCATAGAAATTCAACCGTAGCTCAGAATGAAATAAATTATTTATGAAAAATTATCAGAAAAATGCAAGGAATCCATCTATGCCAGTTACATGCATGAAAAACCAACTTATACATGCTGTATAAGTGAAATCATAATATGGGCATTTTAAATGCTTCATTTTGAATTGCATTTGAATCTTTGATTCACATGGGCTTCAACCAACTTGGTAGCATCTTGCATTAGCCCAAACACTAGCATTTGCACATGTCATGTTCATGTATCATTTTGTTGCATTTGTTTGTGTGTTGATCGCCGGCACCGTTTCTTCTCGATAGGTTCCACTCCGGAAGGTGTTCCCGAGTGCCTGTCAGAGGAGCCGTACCCCTTCGTCGTTCTATCAGGCAAGCAAACCCCCTTGAGCACCTCGATAAATCCCACTCTCTCGCTCTTGCTCCTTATACTGCATTAGGACAACAAGATTCAACTGCTACTTTTCTGCTACGGTAGTTGAACCCATTCCTCTGCATGACCTATCATTGCCACAATAAATAGTTGAAACCCACTAGCATGAGTAGGAGTTGCTTGAGCCTTGATGTGCCTACTCATCCATGCTTGTTTTCTTTATGCCAGCTATGCTTAGAGTTGTGTCAGGTCTGATTCATCGGGAATGAATCGGAGTGGTGAACATGTCCTACAGATAAAAGGCTAAGTGTGTGAACACGTTTTGGTAAAGGTAGAGATGAGAGGCCATGTAGGAGTACATGGTGGGTTGTCTCATTGGAACCGTCCCTAAGCACCGAGTTCTGTGTATGTTATCCCAGTCCAGTTACTACCACACATTGGGTTCCGGTTATCCATCCCCTCTCGGCTTATTAATCCACTTGATCTCTGTCCAGGAGTTGCAACTAGTTTCTGGCGTTTGTAGGTAGTGCTACTTGTCTACCAGGTGGTGTCCGACGGGACGGGCTTGGGACAGACTAGGCACCGTGGCACGGTGTACCAAGTGGCACCAGATGGTGGGCTTGGGAACCCTGCACACATCGTTTGGGGCCGTGAGCGACACCTCGGCCGGATCTCCTTGCGGATGGAACCTGAATAGGCGATAAACCTGGATGAGAGCCTCGTGTGGTTAGTCAGGTCGTGGCCGACACCCTCGCCCAGCTTCCGCTTGAAGGTTGCCGAGGTACATGACCTGTACAGGGCTATAAGTGGCGAGAGCGTGTGTGAAGAAGTACACCCCTGCAGGGTCAACATTATCTATTCGAATAGCCGTTTTCCTCGGATATGGAAACTTGGAGGACTTATGTAGTACATCAACAACTTGAAGTGGATACTCTAAAATACGCAAGATAAGCATGAGTTCTATGGATGGCCTTCTCGTAGGGAGACGGGAACGGATCCATAGTGGAGTATTGATATGGTGAATATGTGGACTCGTGTGCGTCTTCTCACCTCAAAGAAGTTTCTGATACTCGGAGTATAGGTTAACCAGTGAGTCAAAGCTGGCTTGCTGCTGTTAAAACTCCACCACCAACTTTGTTGATAATGTTGCATATGTAGATAGTTCTGATGTAAGACTTGCTGAGTACCTTTGTACTCACGTTTGCTTATTTATGTTTTGTAGTTGGTTGCACTAGTGACTTCGACAAGTAGCTTGTATCCCAGCTATGATCTTGTACCCTTGGGAGGGTCGTGTTTAGTCAGGCTTCTTACTCTTTTCCTTTTGTAGTTGTTTGTACTCAGACATGTAATGCTTCCGTTGCCTGAATGATCTAAATGATGGGTCAAGAGACCCCTGTTTGTATTGAGTGCTATGTGGCTCTTCTGGGCCTTTATCTATATGAGTTTGAGTTATGTTGTGATGCCATGTTGTACAGCACATACTTGCATGTTATGCATACGTGTAACGTGTATTGCTATGTGTGGGATCCGACAACCTAGTTGTTTATCCCTGGTAGCCTCTCTTATGGGGAAATGTAGTCTTGTGCTTCCATGAGCCATAGTAGTCCGCTACATCCCGGTTCACCGGAGTCCTGCTAGCCCGGCACTACTGCTCCGGAACACTTGACTGGACGGCATGCGATTCACTTCGTTCCTGTGTCTGTCCCTTCGGGGAAATGTCACGCGGTGACATCCGGAGTCCTTCCTAGCCTACTACAGCCCGGGTTCCCGGAGCCCTGTTAGCCCAGTGCTACAGCCCGGATTCATATGCTGTTGACCGACATGCTCGAGGTTGATTCATGTATGCCTGTCCCTGTAAGTTAGTGCCACTTTGGGTTCACGACTAGTCATGTCGGCCCGGGTTCTCTGTCATATGGATGCTAGCGACACTATCATATAAGTGAGCCAAAAGGCGCAAACGGTCCCAGGCCAGGTAATGTGGCACCCGTGGGAATACCATGCGTGAGGCCGCAAAGTGATATGAAGTGTTACATGCTAGATCGGTGTGACTTAGGATCGGGGTCCCGACAACGTTGGTATCAGAGCCTGACTGACTGTAGGATTACCAAGCCAAAGTGGTCGAAGTTGAGTCTAGAAATGCTTTAGTTATATAAGGGAATTGATTGTGGAAGGGAACGTAAGGATCTTTTTACTCCTTTACCTCATGTCATTCTTTCTGAGTCAGCCTCTTCTTTCCTATGAGGGTTAAGGCCTAGGCTTCTCCTCTATCTCTCAGGACGACGTGTTACTAAACTGTAAAGTCTTAGGATTGTTGGGTTTGTGTCTCTGTTCAGTTCTACTACTTCCGTGTGTCCTCAGTTTGACCCAGAACCTTGATATTATGATGCTGATTGATTATGCTATTCCTTTGATGAATGTCTCAAAATCTTTTTGAGCATTTACAGCCGTTATGCTGCCGAAAGTGTCCTAGGATTTCAAGAGTTTCCAATGCTTTTGCATTACATTCCGCATCCTTATGTCGATGCTAATTCCATCCTTGTTTCCTTGGTTTCTGTGCCAGGATGTTGTCTGCTAACCGAGGCTCAGTTGCTCATAGCAAGAACCACGGAGATGGTAGGGACGAGGGTCCTCCTGACTAGCCTTTGAGGGCAGAGTTCTTGTTAGCATCCGAGAGGAACAAGCGTGAGACTAACCGCTTGCTGGCACAGATTGAGAAGAACACCGCACATCAGCGTAAGAAGTTGGTTTCCATCACCGACTTCATTGGTCTGAAACCACTCACCTTCCATCACTCCATTGAGCCACTCGATGCAGATGACTGGCTCAGAAGCATCACTCACAAAGTTGCATTCTGCGAACGTAGCTGAATGTGACAAGGTCACCTATGCTACCTATCACCTGGAAGGTCCTGCTAGTATTTGGTGGCAGAGCTATGAGGCTATCACTGGTAGAAAAAGGGCCTGTTGTCCCGGTTCATGAGGGCCTTTAGACCCGGTTCCTGAACCGGGACTAAAGTGTCGGTACTAATGCCCAGTCCCTTTAGTCCCGGTTCAATCTAGAACCGGGACTGATGGGCCTCCACGTGGCCTATGCGCGGAGCCCAGGCAGGAGACCCTTTGGTCCCGGTTGGTGGCACCAACCGGGACCAATAGGCATCCACGCGTCAGCATTTCTGTGGCTGGGGTTTTTGTTTTTTTGAGGGGGGGGGTGTTTGGGGGTTTGGGGGTTAATTTAGGTGTTTCATATATTGTGTTAGCTAGCTATAATTAATAGAGAGAAGTGTCCTCTCTTATGTCCGTGCTTGGTCGACGCTACGTACTATACATACGTATAGAGAGGACTAGACACGCTAGCTAGCTAGTAAGCAAATGAAGGAAACAGAAGATCATCATGAACATATATGCATACAGAGAGAAGTGATATCGACCACCTCTCCTTCTCCGAAATATTGGTCGAACAACAAGTTCTTGTATATCTATCCGACACTACCGGCTACATATATACAATAATTATCTCTTACAAATATAATCATGCGGACTCATGGTCCACATAGTATTCTCCGTCTTCAGCGATCACGTGGTCAAGAAAGAATGCCGCCAATTCCTCTTGAATTGCTCGCATGCGAGCTGGTGCTAGGAGTTCATCCCGCTTCTGAAACATCTAATTTGAAGAAGGGGGTCAATACATACATATATATATATATATGAATGAATGAAACTCAACACAAATGATGGTAATAAAATAAAATTGTGAATGTTGTTATTTACGTACTTCATATTGTTTGTCAGAGTACCCGCCCCGCTCACAGGTCGTGTGGCGGATGGACTCGTAGATGTAGTATCCACAGAAATCATTCCCTTGTTCCTGCCACAACCACTTTACAAGAAATAGAGGTCAATCAAACTGATAAGCAAGAATGCTAAATGGTATTGATGAAACTAGCGCTTGAATCACTAGGAGATGCGCGGAACATGCTACTATAGTACTTACTTTCGGGTGTCTAAATTCCAGCTCCTTCGGCGGTCCCGAAACTTTTCTGGTGAATTTTCTCCAAACCCTGCCGGACAAAGAAAACAATTACTTGATATCAGGAAATGAACAAAGTTGCTGATATGGTGGATAATGATCGATTTAACTTACTTCTTGAGAATTTTAGTCATGTCTGCATACTCCTGGGGATCTCTTCGTTTGGAGTCCAAGACGGTTACTACTCCCTGCTCAAGCCTATTCTCTAGGAGAATATAGTGGAAACTGCACACGCATGCATAACTCAACAATTACATTACTATAACCTGGACTAATATATAAGGGAAACCGAATATGCACAAGACAGTAACACTCACTTGAAGTTGTAAGGAAAGAGTATTATATCTTTGTTTTCATTTTTTTTTGAATGATCGTAGCAAGTTGGCCTCGGTATCTTCGGGACAATGTTCAACCTCAGTTGCATCTATGAGATATGTGTTAACGAACCCAATATCACCGATTTGTCTTTTCCTCAATTCGGCGATCTTCAATCTGCATAATATAGTGAGGATAATTATAAATACATGCAATGAAAGAGATGAGCTATATAGAGAGACTTAATGACAGAAGTAGTTGTACTTACAGACAGTAGCAGGTGATCGTTGTTTTATCGAGGGCCAATTGATTGAAAAACTGATAGAACTCCTCAAATGGAATAGGCAACAGTTCAATTACAACGAGGTCATGCTCCGGTTTAACTCTCGCATACAAAGTACTCCTCCCCCCAAACTCTCTGCAGATTTTCAAGTACCAATCATGTAATCTTCGCATCATCGTTGTTAAAGATTTTTCATCTTTGACGAGAGGCTTCCCGTACTCGTATCTGTGTATCTGCACCTCCATGGGATCATAATGTACATCGTCGGGCAGGTAATCGTCAACATTGCCATAACCGGGCACTATCCTCGGATCGACGATGTTGCTAGGCACCTTGAGCGGGGGGCACGATTGCTTCGCTTGTTCGCCGAGCTGGGAAATTTGTTTCCCAGCTGCTCGTCGTTCTTTCAGCCTTTGATCACTGACTGTACTTCCCGACCGCTCCGCTTCGGCCCATGTCTTTGCAATAATGCGCTCATAGTTGCCTTTCGACAGAGACTTGGGTGGTTTTGCCAGGGCAGCCAGAGTGCGCTTCACTTTCACTGGATCTACCTTCTCCTCCGGAGGTGGATGTCTCTTTGCTTTCAACCCTTAAAATCAGTCATCCACTTCGGTTCGCGCGATCTCCTCCGGGGTCCTCTCTACGGTAACTTCTGTGGACTCTTCAGAGAAGGACCGAATCTGTATGTCCTCCCGCCTATGGTTGTACTGCTAGACGTCGGCCGAGCAGACGAAGCGGATGTCTTCTTTACTTGCTTACGAGGCGAAGGAGAAGGACTACAACGCGTCGGAGCAGCTGCCGGAGCTGCGGCGGGTCTCTTCCGCCCTTGCTGACGAGGCGGAGAAGGAGGAGGCTGGCTGCTCGGGCGCGCCGGCGCAGGCGGAGTGCCACCACGCGCCGGAGAAGGAGCCGGCCGAGGGCCCTGAGCGTCACTCGCCGGAGGAGGAGGCGGTGGAGGAGGCGGAGTGCCCTGACTCGCCGGAGGAGGAGGAGGAGGCAGAGGCGTCCAGTTCGGAAGGTTGATGAGCTCCTTCCGCCATAGGCATGGAGTCTTCAGAGCAGACCCCAGCCGAGTCTCCCCTTCACCGGTAGGGTGGTCAAGCTGGACGTCCTCAAATCCCTCCGTTATTTCATCCACCATCACCCTAGCATATCCTTCTGGAATCGGCCGGCAGTGAAAAGTTGCGCCGGGTTCAGTAGGATAAACAGAGCCAACAGCCGCCTTGACCTTCAAATTCATCCATTGCGTCATAAGGTGGCAATTTTGAGACTCCGTGATAGCATCCATGGGATAGCTGGCAGGAGCCGTCAAGGCATGCTCCGGCTGAAGCAGCTCGGTGGAAGCCACGCTGCTTCTGCGCTGAGATGGCGGGGTAGCTTCAGGGGAAGCTTCGGCAGTACGTTTGCTGCGATTTGCTTCTCGTTCCTCTATCGCATCTATCCTTGCTTGCAGCGCCTGCATTTGGGTCTGCTGCACTTTTTTCCTCCTCTCATGGGATTTGTAACCGCCTGCGTCCGGAAACCCAACCTTCCACGGAATGGAGCCTGGCGTGCCTCGTGTCCGTCCAGGGTGCTCAGGATTCCCGAGGGCCATTGTGAGCTCGTCGTTCTCTCTGTCTAGAAAGAACTTCCCTTGCTGCGCTGCTTCGATATACTACTTAAGCTTCCTGACTGGTATGTCCATTTGATCGTTCATCCAAATGCACTTCCCTGTTACAGGGTCCAAGGTTCCGCCAGCCCCGAAGAACCAAGTCCGGCAATGGTCTGGCCAGCTAATTGTCTCTGGTTCGATCCCTTTATCAACCAGATCATTCTCAGTCTTGGCCCACTTAGGCCGGGCTACGAGGTAGCCACCTGACCCCGTGCGATGGTGAAGCTTCTTCTTCGCAGCATTTTGCTTGTTTGTCGCCGACATCTTCTTACTCTTTTCCGATGTCTTGTGGGCCACAAATGCGGGCCAGTGATCTCTGATCTTCTCATATCTGCCCTTGAATTCTGGTGTCTCATTATTTTCGAAAAACTTATTCAGCTCTTTCTTCCACCTCCTGAATAGTTCTGCCATCCTCTTAAGAGCAAAAGACTTGATTAATTGCTCTTTAACTGGCTTCTCTGGATTATCCTCTGGCGGTAGGGTGAAATTTGACTTCAGCTCAGTCCAAAGATCATTTTTCTGCATATCATTGACATAAGACACCTCAGGGTCTTCTGTAGCCGACTTAAACCATTGATGGATGCTGATCGGGATCTTGTCCCTAACCAAAACCCCGCACTGAGCAACAAATGTGCTCTTTGTCCGGAGGGGTTCAATCGGTTGGCCGTCGGGCGCGATTGCTATGATCTCAAAATTTTCATCCGAGCTCAAATTTTTCTTTGGGCCTCATCTCTTTACCGAAGTTGTGCTCGATCCGGAGGGCTAGAAAAAAGAACAAAGACTTAATTAATATGTGTACATACCAAAACAATGAATGCATCAATCAGCTAGTCAGCATAGGCTTAACTAATATATATACCTGGCCGGACTCGGTTCGGTCACCGGAGCCATCATCACGGTCTCCTTCTTGCACCGGCATTGGGTCACCGGAGCCGTCCTCATGTTCTTCTTCTTGCACCGGCATTAGGTCACCGTGGCCAGCTTCTTCACCCTCTCCTTCCAGACCATCGGTGTCGTTGAGAAACAACGAGATGGCATCACTTCCTTCTGCGATTATGTCCCTCAACAACGCTTCTTTTGCTTCGTCTCGGGCGGTGTCCATAGTTTCTACAAATATTTACAACATGGCAATTATTATTCAAACATGACAAATGGATATATTAGTGCCAAATGTAGAACTAGCTACCTAATCATAGTAAGGAATCATATATATTAATTAGTGGCCTCGACGCTGCTTCTCTATGGTTTGGGGTGGCCTCGACAACGCTTCAAGGGTTTGGGGTGGCCTCAAGAACGCTTCAAGGAGGGGGTAATATCGACCCCCCCACATGTTGAAGCTATCGGAAGGGGGTATATATCGACAACGACGACACTACATCTATATGTCCCTCGACGACCCTCGTTCCCGATAAAAAAAGAGGAAGAAGAAGAAAAAAAAGAGGAGAAGAAAGAATAGAGGAGAAGAACTCCTCTATTCTTTCTTCTCCTCTTTTTTTCTCCTCTATTCTTTCTTCTCCTCTTTTTTTTCTTCTTCCTCTTCTTTTTTTATCCTCTTCTTCCTCTCATGTTCGAGAGGATCGCCGAGGGTCGGGAGGTTGCCTAGTGTCAAAGGATTCAACAAAACCATGTCTTCATCATTAGGCGAAAGTAACAGGTGCATGATGGTACGAAGCTCTCCAAAGTTATTTTGGAACCGAGTCCTAGATAGGAAAATTCGCTTTTTGGTACAAAGTTCAGCAAGAACCTTCGAAATATCGTTATTTGGAAGGCCTTTGCTGAAATTCATACAAAAAGGCAAATTATCCTATCCGGGACACCATTCCAAAATAACTTTGGAGGACTTCGTCATGCCCTGGTTACTTCCGGCTAATGATGAAGCCATGAATTTCTTCAATACTTTGACACTAGGAAATCTCTCTCTCGACCCCTCGGCAATCCTCGACCCCTCGAACCCTCGACGACCCTGGAACCCTCGACCCCTCGGTGATCCTCTTCTTCCTCTCATGTTCGAGAGGATCGCCGAGGGGTCGGGAGGTCGGCTAGTGTCGAAGGATTCAACAAAACCATGTCTTCATCATTAGGTGAAAGTAATAGGTGCATGATGGTACGAAGCTCTCCAAAGTTATTTTGGAACGGAGTCCTAGATAGGATAATTCGCTTTTTGGTACAAAGTTCAGCAAGAACCTTCCAAATATCGTTATTTGGAAGGCCTTTGCTGAAATTCATACAAAAAGGCAAATTATCCTATCCGGGACACCATTCCAAAATAACTTTGGAGGACTTCATCATGCGCTGGTTACTTTCGGCTAATGATGAAGCCATGGATTTCTTCAATACTTTGACACTAGGAAACCTCTCTCGACCCCTCGGCGATCCTCGACCCCTCGAACCCTCGACGACCCTGGAACCCTCGACCCCTAGACGACCCTGGAACCCTCGACCCTCGATCCCTCGACCCTCTACCCTAGTTCCCGACCCTCGACCCCTCGGCGATCCTCGACACCCTCGTCCCCGAGATAAATTAAGAAGAAGAAGAAGAAGAAGAAGAAGAAAAGTGGAGAAGAAGAAAGGAATAGTGGAGAAGAAGAAAAAATAGAATATTCTATTTTTTCTTCTTCTCCACTATTCCTTTCTTCTTCTCCTCTTCTTTTTCTTCTTTTTTCTTCTTCTTATTTATTTCTCCTCTTCTTCCTCTCCTCTTCTTCTTTCTTTCCTCTTCTTATTTTCTTTCTTTCCTATACTTCTTTTCCTTCCTTCTTAATATCACTTAGCAAATTTTGCAACGATAGAGAGGGGGTGCTCCCGTGGTCTAAAATCCGTCTATGCACGATAGAAAATTCTGAAAAAATACATCTATGATCCCTCAACGTCCCCGCCTCTCTCATGAACAAAAAAAATATGTGAATTAAAAAAACATCACAAAAAAACATCATATTTCATCCACAATTCGTGCATACATCATATATGTGATCATCTATGAAAAAAAATCATCATATTCTATAAAAAAATCATTACATATATATATATAAACAAGCATATATATATAAAAAACAAGCATATATATGAAAAAAATTGCAAAGGGAGGGCGCCGGCGGCCGGACCAAGCTGAGGAGGCGGGCAGGGGCGCAGGCGACGGCGAAGGCGGGCCGGGGCGGCGCGCGTGGGGCAGGGGCGCGGGCGACGGCGACAGGGGACGTGGGCCGCGGCGCCGTCGGGCGGGGCGGGCGGCGACGGCAGTCCTGGCAGGGGCGCGAGCGAGCAGGGGAGCTCGAGGCGACGGCGGGGGGCGAGGGCGCCGGCGCGCGGGGGCGGGAACGGGCAGGGCAGGCGACGGCGACGAGGAGCGGGCGGCGATGGCGAGCACGGGGCAGGGCGGGGCGACGCGACGGCGAGCACGGCAGCCTGGCGGCGTCGGGGGCAAATGGTCAATGAGAAACTGAAAATTTCCTAAGTCCTGCTTATATACACAGAGTATTGGTTTTGGTTCGTGGCACCAACCGGGACCAATGCCCCCCTTTAGTCCCGGTTGGTGCCACCAACCGGGACCAAAGGCCGCACCAACCGGGACCAATGGTATTGTGCTGCCCCGCGCCCAAAAGTTTAGTCCCACCTCGCTAGTTGAGAGGGCTCGGGAGTGGTTTATAACGCTGCTGCGCCCACCCTCCCGAGCTCCTCTCAACTGCAGGCTTTCGGGCCTAATCTGTCACTGCTATGCCTGTGGGCCTACTTGGGCCTGCTGCGGGCCTGAATCCTGGCCCATGGTAGAGTTTCTAGTCGTATTCAGGCCGTGGTGGCCCAGTAGGTGGCATTTTTTTGTTGCTTGATTTATTTATTTTTGTTTTGTTTTTTGCTTTATTTTTTAATTCTTTATGCTTTTAGTTTTAGAAAAATTATAAACTTTTTGTTAATGCCATTAGGGCCTGCTGTGGGCCTGAATCCTGGCCCATGGTAGGGTTTCTAGTCGTATTCAGGCCGTGGTGGCCCAGTAGGTGGCATTTTTTGTTTTTTTGTTGCTTTATTCATTTTTCTTTTGTTTTTTGCTTTATTTTTTAATTCTTTATGCTTTTAGTTTTAGAAAAATTATAAACTTTTTGTTAATGCCATTAGTTTTCAAATTTGAAAACACTTTTTTGGTTTTTTTGTTTTCTTTGTTGCTTTATTTATTTTATTTTGTGATTAACTTTACTATAAAAATAGTTTTTTCCTGTTTTTTTGATTTGTTTTTTGCATTATTTATTTTCTTTTGTTTTTTGCTTTAATTTTTAATTCTGTTTGCTTTTAGGTTAGCGAAATTATAAACTTTCTGTTAGTGCCATTAGTTTTAGAAAAATTATAAACTTTCTATTAGTGCCATTAGTTTTCAAATTTGAAAACACTTTTTTAGTTTTTTTGTTTTCTTTGTTGCTTTATTTATTTTATTTTGTGATTAACTTTACTATAAAAATAGTTTTTTCCTGTTTTTTTGATTTGTTTTTTGCATTATTTATTTTCCTTTGTTTTTTGCTTTAATTTTTAATTCTGTTTGCTTTTAGGTTAGCAAAATTATAAACTTTCTGTTAGTGCCATTAGTTTTAGAAAAATTATAAACTTTCTGTTAGTGCCATTAGTTTTCAAATTTGAAAACACTTTTTTAGTTTTTTGTTTTCTTTGTTGCTTTATTTATTTTATTTTGTGATTAACTTTACTATAAAAATAGTTTTTCCCTGTTTTTTTGATATGTTTTTTGCATTATTTATTTTCTATTGTTTTTTGCGTTAATTTTTAGTTCTGTTTGCTTTTAGGTTAGCAAAATTATAAACTTTCTGTTAGTGCCATTAGTTTTCAAATTTGAATAGTTAAAATTTGAATTCTTTGAAACTTGTTTGAATCACAAGTTTGTGATTAACTTACTAACAAAATGAGAATAGATGCGCTTATAGAGAAAACTTGATGCACTTCGTGTACAAAATGGACAATCACTTTCAAATGAACTCTGAAAAAGTTGAAAGTTGGGATGGTATCATAATTTCACCCACATAGCATGTGCATGTACAAAACGGACAATGGTAGCATGTTCGTGTGTTACAAAGTTGGCATGGTATCATCATAATAGTTGCGGGAGAAAGTCTTCACTTTTTCTTCGCTTGTGTCATTTGCTTATTGCGCCGTAACCATGGATAATCTTCATTGTTTATCAGGATGCTTGGGTCAGCCTTGACATTGAAGGGAGGAATTTCATGAAACTTTTCATAATCTTCAGACATGTCTGTCTTGCCGTCCACTCCCAGGATGTCCCTTTTTCCTAAAAGAACTATGTGGCGCTTTGGCTCATCGTATGATGTATTCACTTCCTTATGTTTCCTTTTTCTCGGTTTGGTAGACATGTCCTTCACATAGATAACCTGTGCCACATCATTGGCTAGGACGAACGGTTCGTCAGTGTACCCAAGATTTTTCAGATCCACTGTTGTCATTCCGTACTGTGGGTCTACCTGTACCCCGCCGCCTAACAGATTGACCCATTTGCACTTAAACAAAGGGACCTTAAAATCAGGTCCGTAGTCAAGTTCCCATATGTCCACTATGTAACCACAATATGTGTCCTTTCCGCTCTCGGTTGCTGCATCAAAGCGGACACCCGCTGTTTTGGTTGGTGCTCTTTTGATCTTGGGCGATCGTGTAAAATGTATTCCCATTTATCTCGTATCCTTTGTAAGTCAATACAGTCAAAGATGGTCCCCTGGACAACAAGTACAACTCATCACAAACAGTGTTGTCACCTCTGAGACGTGTTTCCAACCAACTGCTGAAAGTCCTGATGTGTTCACATGTAATCCAGTCGTCGCACTGCTCCGGGTGTTTGGAGCGTAGACTGTTCTTGTGTTCATCGACATACGGGGTCACCAAGATAGAGTTCTGTAGAACTGTGTAGTGTGCTTGAGACCAAGAATATCCGTCCCTGCATATTATTGAGTCTCTTCCAAGAGTGCCTTTTCCAGTCAGTCTCCCCTCATACCGCGATTTAGGGAGACCTATCTTCTTTAGGCCAGGAATGAAGTCAACACAAAACCTGATAACATCCTCTTTTTGATGGCCCATGGAGATGCTTCCTTCTAGCCTAGCGCGGTTACGGACATATTTCTTTAGGACTCCCATGAACCTCTCAAAGGGGAACATATTGTGTAGAAATACGGACCCCGGGATGATAATCTCGTCGACTAGATGAACTAGGACGTGCGTCATGATATTGAAGAAGGATGGTGGGAACACCAGCTCGAAACTGACAAGACATTGCGCCACATCACTCCTTAGCCTTGGTACGATTTCTGGATCGATCACCTTCTGAGAGATTGCATTGAGGAATGCACATAGCTTCACAATGGCTAATCGGACGTTTTCCGGTAGAAGCCCCCTCAATGCAGCCGGAAGCAGTTGCGTCATAATCACATGGCAGTCATGAGACTTTAGGTTCTGAAACTTTTTCTCTGGCATATTTATTATTCCCTTTATATTCGACGAGAAGCCAGTCATGACCTTCATACTGAGCAGGCATTCAAAGAAGATTTCTTTCTCTTCTTTCGTAAGAGTGTAGCTGGCAGGACCTTTATACTGCTTCGGAGGCATGCCATCTTTTTCATGCAAACGTTGCAGGTCCTCCCGTGCCTCAGGTGTATCTTTTGTCTTCCCATACACGCCCAAGAAGCCTAGCAGGTTCATGCAAAGGTTCTTCGTCACGTGCATCACGTCGATTGAGGAGCGAACCTCTAGGCCTTTCTAGTAGGGTAGGTCCCAAAATATAGATTTCTTCTTCCACATGGGTGCGTGTCCCTCAGCGTCATTCGGAACAGCTAGTCCACCGAGACCCTTTCCAAAGATTACGTAGTGTAAATCATTGACCATAGAAAGCACATGATCACCGGTGCGCATGGCGGGCTTCTTCCGGTGATCTGCCTCGCCTTTGAAATGCTTGCCTTTCTTTCGACATTGATGGTTGGTCGGAAGAAATCGACGATGGCCCAGGTACACATTCTTCCTGCATTTGTCCAGGTATATACTTTCAGTGTCATCTAAACAGTGCGTGCATGCGTGGTATCCTTTGTTTGTCTGTCCTGAAAGGTTACTAAGAGCGGGCCAATCATTGATGGTCACGAACAGCAATGCCTTAAGGTTAAATTCCTCCTGTCTGTGCTCGTCCCACGTACGTACACCGTTTTCATTCCACAACTGTAAAAGTTCTTCAACTAATGACCTTAGGTACACATCAATTTCGTTGCCGGGTTTCTTAGGGCCTTGGATGAGAACTGGCATCATAATGAACTTCCGCTTCATGCACATCTAAGGAGGAAGGTTATACATACATAGTCACGGGATAGGTGTTGTGATTGCTGATCTGCTCCCCGAAAGTATTAATGCCATCCGCGCTTAAAGCAAACCATACATTCCTTGGGTCCTTTGCAAACTCATCCTAGTACTTTCTCTCGATTTTTCTCCGCTGCGACCCATCAGCGTGTGCTCTCAACTTCCCATCTTTCTTTCGGTTCTCACTGTGCCATCGCATCAACTTGCCATGCCCTTCGTTTTTGAACAGACGTTTCAACCGTGGTATTATAGGAGCATACCACATCACCTTCGCAGGAACCCTCTTCCTGGGGGCTCGCCGTCAACATCACCAGGGGCATCTCGTCTGATCTTATACCGCAATGCACCGCATACCGGGCATGCGTTCAGATCCTTGTATGCACCGCGGTAGAGGATGCAGTCATTAGGGCATGCATGTATCTTCTCCACCTCCAATCCTAGAGGGCATACGACCTTCTTTGCTGCGTATGTACTGTCGGGCAATTCGTTATCCTTTAGAAGCTTCTTCTTCAATATTTTCAGTAGCTTCTCAAATCCTTTGTCAGCCACAGCATTGTCTGCCTTCCACTGCAGCAATTCCAGTACGGTACCGAGCTTTGTGTTTCCATCTTCACAATTGGGGTATAACCCTTTTTTGTGATCCTCTAACATGCGATCGAACTTCAGCTTCTCCTTTTGACTTTCGCATTGCGTCCTTGCATCGACAATGACCCGGCGGAGATCATCATCATTGGGCACATCGTCTGGTTCCTCTTGATCTTCAGCACCGTTGCAGCATCATTGGGCACATCGTCTGGTTCCTCTTGATCTTCACCAGCTCCCCCCGTTGCAGCATCACCGTATTCAGGGGGCACATAGTTGTCATCGTAGTCTTCTTCTTCGCCGTCTTCCATCATAACCCCTATTTCTCCGTGCCTCGTCCAAAAATTATAGTGTGGCATGAAACCCTTGTAAAGCAGGTGGGAGTGAAGGATTTTCCGGTTAGAGTAAGACCTCATATTCCCACATTCAGTGCATGGACAACACATAAAACCATTCTGCTTGTTTTCCTCAGCCGCATCGAGAAACTCATGCATGCCCTTAATGTACTCGCGGGTGTGTCTGTCACCGTACATCCATTGCCGGTTCATCTACGTGCATTATATATAATTAAGTGTCCAAATTAATAGAAGTTCGTCATCACATTAAAACCAAAGTGCATACATAGTTCTCATCTAACAACATATAGCTCTCCAGAGCATCTAATTAATTAAACCATACATTGAAACTATGTAAAACATTTCAATGCGAAAACAAATGCGATCATAATCGCAACCAAGGTAACAATTGATCCAACGGCATAATGATACCAAGCCTCGGTATGAATGGCATATTTTCTAATCTTTCTAATCTTCAAGCGCATTGCATCCATCTTGATCTTGTGATCATCGACGACATCCGCAACATGCAACTCCAATTTCATCTTCTCCTCCTCAATTTTTTTTATTTTTTCCTTCAACAAATTGTTTTCTTCTTCAACTAAATTTAACCTCTCGACAATAGGGTCGGTTGGCATTTCCGATTCACATACATCCTAGATAAATAAAATCTATGTCACATTGGTCGGCATAATTTTCATAAACAATAAATGAACCAATAGTTATAAAGATAATATACATACCACATCCGAATCATAGACAGGACGAGGGCCGATCGGGGCGGATACCAAAACCATCGCACTATATAAGATGCAATAATAAATGTAAGAAAATGATACAAGTATCTATCTAAACATACAAGTAAGAATATTTTTCCTTTCAGAAAGAAGATAAGAACAAGAGGCTCACCACGGTGGTGTCGGTGATGAGATCAGCGCGGGTGATCGACGGCGGTGAAAACGGGGACGGGGCGTGACGGACTGCTAAATCTAGACAAATCTCGAGGAAAATGGAGCTTGGAGGTCGAGCTTCGAGAGGAGAAAGCTTAAGTAGTGTGGCTCGGGCATTCCATCGAACACCTCATGTGCATAGGAGGTGAGCTAGAGCACCACAAAGCCCTCTCCCCCTCGGCCAGAGAAAAACAGAGCACTGGGGTGCTCTGCTCGCGAGCGAGGGGTATATATAGGCACCTCATTGGTCCCGGTTGGTGACATGAGCCGGGACTAAAGGGGAGCCTTTGGTCCCGGTTCAAGCCACGAACCGGGACCAATGGTGGTGGGCCAGGAGCGAGGCCCATTGGTCCCGGTTCATCCCACCAACCGGGACCAAAAGGTCCAGATGAACCGGGACCAATGGCCCACGTGGCCCGGCCGGCCCCTGGGCTCACGAACCGGGACCAATGCCCACATTGGTCCCGGTTCTGGACTGAACCGGGACTAATGGGCTGACCCGGCCTGGACCAAAGCCCTATTTTCTACTAGTGGACTCTCCTTGGCGTGGAAGGCAAGCTAGGCAATACGGATGTGTAGATCTCCTCCCTTGTAACCGACTCTGTGTAACCCTAGCCCCCTCCGGTGTCTATATAAACCGGAGGGCTTAGTCCGTAGGACAAGATACAATCGTACCATAGGCTAGCTTCTAGGGTTTAGCCTCTATGATCTCGTGGTAGATCAACTCTTGTAATACTCATATCATCAAGAACAATCAAGCAGGACGTAGGGTATTACCTCCATCAAGAGGGCCCGAACCTTGGTAAACATCGTGTCCCCTGCCTCCTGTTACCATCCGCCTTAGACGCACAGTTTGGGACCCCCTACCCGAGATCCGCCGGTTTTGACACCGACATTGGTGCTTTCATTGAGAGTTCCTCTGTGTCATCGCTTTTAGGCCCGATGGCTCCTTCGATCATCAACAACGATGCAGTCCAGGGTGAGACTTTTCTCCCCGGACAGATCTTCGTCTTTGGTGGCTTCGCACTGTGGGCCAATTCGCTTGGCCACCTTGAGTAGATCGAAAGCTACGCCCCTGGCCAGCAGGTCAGGTTTGGAAGCCTAAACTACACGACTGACATCCGCGGGGACTTGATCTTTGACGGATTCGAGCCATAGCCAAGCGCGCCGCACTGTCTCGATGGACATGATATAGCTCTGCCGCCGAACAGCGCCTTGGAGGCCGCACACGCATCGGTTCCAACCATTGATTCGGAGCCTACTGCGCCGATCGAGGATCAGCGGTTGGACGCTGCCTCAGGGGTTGCGATCTCAGAGGCGATCGAGCCGAACTCCAGCCTCACACTCCGCATGGCCTGTGACTCCGAGGAGCCGGATTCCTCTCCGAACTCCAAGCCCCCCGCGCCCCTGCCGATCGAATCCGATTGGGCGCCGATAATGGAGTTCACCGCCGCGGACATCTTTCAGCACTCGCCCTTCGGCGACATCCTGAATTCTCTAAAGTCTCTCTCTTTATCAGGAGAGCCCTAGCCGGACTACGGTCAGCAAGGTTGGGATACGAACGATGAAGAAATTCAAAACCCACCCACCACCCACTTCGTAGCCACTGTCGACGACTTAACCGACATGCTTGACTTCGACTCCGAAGACATCGACGGCATGGACAATGATGCAGGAGACAAACAAGAACCAGCACCTGTAGGGCGCTGGAAGGCCACCTCGTCATATGACATATATATGGTGGACACTCCAAAGGATGGAGATGGCGAGGAACAGCGGGGGGCGATACCTCTAAGAAACAGCCCAAGCGCCGGCGTCAGCGGCGCCGCTCTAAATCCCACCAAAGCAAAAACGGTGATTCCGGCACGGGAGATAATACTACTCTGGATAGCACCGAAGAACATCCCCTCCAGCAAGATTCAGCACAGGAGGACAGAGAAGCCAGCCCTCACGAGAGGGTGGCGGACCAAGAGGTTAAGGACGATAATTATATGCCTCCCTCCAAAGACGAGGCAAGCCTCGACGACGACGAGTTCGTCGTGCCAGAGGATCTCGCCGAACAAGAGCGTTTTGAACGCAGGCTTATGGCCACGGCAAGCAGCCTCAAGAAAAAGCAGCAACAGCTTAGAGCTGATCAGGATTTGCTAGCTGGCAGATAGACTGAAGTCCTTGCGGCCGAAGAGTATGAACTCGAATGCCCCTCCAAGAGTTACCCAAAGCGCAGGCTGCTACCCCGACTAGAGGACGAAGCACCTACATCACCAGCGCATGACATGGCCGACCGTCCACCTTGTGGCCGCGACAGAGAGGCCTCTTGGCCCTCCACTCGAGCCATGCCCCGACGCCGCGTCAAGCATACTAAGGCATGGGAAAATGCGCCCGACCTGCGCGACATACTGGAAGACAAGGCAAGGCAAACAAGATCGATCTACGGATCGCGTAGGCGCTCCACGGCACGTGACGGTGATCGTCACTCCGGATGCCATAAATCCGGCTGAGCCGAACTCAACAGACAAAGCTCCTTCGAGCTGCGTCATGATATAGCCCAATACAGAGGCGCCACACGCCCACTATGCTTCACAGATGAAGTAATGGATCATAAAATCCCTGAGGGCTTCAAACCCGTAAACATCGAATCGTACGATGGCACAACAGATCATGCGGTATGGATCGAGGATTATCTCCTTCATATCCACATGGCCCGCGGTGATGATCTACACGCCATCAAATACCTCCCACTCAAACTTAAGGGACCGGCCCGGCATTGGCTTAACAGCTTGCCAGCAGACTCAATCGGTTCTTGGGAGCACCTGGAAGCCGCATTCCTTGACAACTTCCAAGGCACTTATGTGCGACCACTGGACGCCGATGACCTAAGCCACATAATTCAGCAGCCAGAGGAATCGGCCAGGCAATTCTGGACACGGTTCCTAACAAAGAAAAACCAGATAGTCGACTGTCCAGATGCAGAGGCCTTAGCGGCCTTCAAGCATAATATCCGTGACGAGTGGCTTGCCCGGCACCTGGGACAGGAAAAGCCGAAATCTATGGCAGCCCTCATGACACTCATGACCCGCTTTTGCGCGGGAGAAGACAGCTGGCTAGCTCGCAACAACAATTAAACCAAGAACCCTGGTAATTCGAATACCAAGGACAAAAGCGACAGGTCGCGTCGGAACAAACAAAAGCGCCACGTTAACAGCAACAGCAACGAGGATACGGCAGTTAAATGCCGAATTCCGAGGCTACAAATCCGGTCAACGGAAAAAGCCATTCAAAAGAAATACTCAGGGCCCATCCAGTTTGGACCGAATACTTGACTGCTTGTGCCAGATACATGGCAGCCCCGAAAAGCCAGCCAATCACACCAACAGGGATTGTTGGGTGTTCAAGCAGGCAGGCAAGTTAAGAGCCGAAAACAAAGACAAGGGGCTGTATAGCGACAACGAGGAGGAGCCCAGGCCGCCGAACAACGGTGGACAGAAGGGATTTCCCCCGCAAGTGCGGATGGTGAACATGATATACGCAACCCACATCCCCAAGAGGGAGCGGAAGCGTGCGTTACGGGATGTATATGCGATGGAGCCAGTCGCCCCAAAGTTCAACCCATGGTCCTCCTGCCCGATCACCTTTGATCGAAGGGACGACCCCACTAGCATCCGTCACGGCGGCTTCGCCGCATTGGTTCTAGACCCAATCATTGACGGATTTCATCTCACAAGAGTCCTCATGGACGGCGGCAGCAGCTTGAACCTGCTTTACCAGGATACAGTATGAAAAATGGGCATAGATCCCTCGAGGATCAAGCCCACCAAAATGACCTTTAAAGGCGTCATACCAGGTGTAGAAGCCAACTGTACAGGCTCAGTCACACTAGAAGTGGTCTTCGAATCTCCGGATAACTTCCGAAGTGAGGAGTTAATCTTCGGCATAGTCCCGTTCCGTAGTGGCTATCACGCACTGCTCGGGCGAACCGCATTCGCAAAATTCAACGCGGTACCGCACTATGCATACCTCAAGCTCAAGATGCCAGGCCCTAGAGGAGTAATCACGGTCAATGGGAACATCGAACGCTCCCTCCGAACAGAGGAGCACACGGCAGCGCTCGCAGCAGAAGTACAAAGCAGCCTCTCTAGGCAGTTCTCCAGTTCGGCCTTCAAAAAGCCGGACACTGTCAAGCACGCCCGGAGTACCCTACAACAAGACCGCCTGGCACGTTCTGAGCTAGCATAGCAATGCGGCCCCAACCCTAGCCCTCGCGATATAGCGAAACCAGTGCTTCGCGTACATAACTACGCTCTTGAAATACCATGGGCACAGGGGAAGGGGCACTATCACAGCACGCCCAAAATATGGCTTAAACCGCACCAGGGGCTGCCGGATTCCTTTTTTTCTTTTTTTCTCTTACTCTCAGGACTCCATACTTCGGATGACCTATTCGGCAATTCAACTGCCGCACAAACGATGCAAGATCCAGGAAAGCAGACAAGCCACGCCGCATTATGGAACTCCCAGGTGGTCTCTATTGCGAGCAGTATACCTGTTTTTTAATACAATTCCGCGGCCTGCCCCTGGCCAGGACATGTTAAATAGTCCAATTTCTTTTGCTTATCGCACTATTTGTATCGTTCCGCTTTCATAGCAGCCTTCCTATAAACAATGCATAGCTTTTTGTCTATTTTTTGCATTATCCTCTTTTTATATATATATTTATCAATAACATGTTGCATCCGTACACTGTGGTACGGAAAAAATACGCCAGGGGCTTCAGTACCCATCAATATGGTGTGAGAAGTCCGTACACTTTCACAAGTGCGGCACCCCGAACTTATAGCACTATATGCATCGGCTCCGAATCATGATTTGGGTTAATAGTTGGGTTTGCCCGGCTCCTATGTTTTGGTGCCTTACGTTCCGCTATATCGGCTAAGGTAGCACTAGGAGAACTACTACGATTGTGCCCCAGTTGAGGTGGGCTGAGCACCTCAGTAGGGAAAGCTAAAACTGACTGTCATGATGAGGCGAGAGACCGGACGCTGTTCGAGAGGTTTTTCGAGTCCTTAAAGACTTATGCCGCTTCGAGCGAGGAACCGGCTTTGTCCGGCCAAGGCGTGGATAGCGCCCCGAACTCGGTCTTCCGAATACTAGGGGCTTCACCGAAATTTAAAATTATAGAGTTCTATGGCTAAGTGAGAGTGTTCAAGCATTATAGTCCGATTGCCTTGTTCGTTGTGCTGAGCGCCTCCCTCGACGGACCCAATCATGGGAAAAAGAGCGCTCAGGTTTATCCCGAACACCCCAGCACTAGTGGCATGGGGGCAGAAGCCGACGACTGGCCATCTCTCAATTTTTTATAAACGGCCGCACAGAAAGTAATATTTTAAATTCAAGCATTGCTTAGCGCATATGAACAAGTTTTCAGCGCACAGGATAACACGAGCGAGTTCATTAAAAAATTACATCCTTGGTGCATTCATCTGCCATAAGGCGGGCACCGGCCAGAACATCCTTGTAATAGTTCTCGGCCTTGCGATGCTCCTTCCCCAGCGGCGGCCCGTCCCTCACAAGCTTCTCATCATCCAGCTTACCCCAGTGCACCTTTGCACGGGCAAGGGCCCTACGGGCACCTTCGATGCAGACGGAGCGCTTGATGACCTCGAGCCTTGGACAAACCTCCACCAGCCGCCACACCAGTCCGAAGTAGCTCCCAGGCAGGGCGTCTCCAGGCCACAGCCGAACTATGAAGCCCTTCAGGGCCTGTTCGGCCGCCTTGTGGAGCTCGACCAGCTGCTTCAGCTGGTCGCTCAAGGGCACAGGGTGTCCGGCCTCAGCATACTGAGACCAGAACACCTTCTCCGTTGAGCTGCCTTCCTCGGCTCGGTAGAATGCGGCGGCATCGAATACGCTGCGGGGAAGATCTGCGAATGCGAGAGCTCCGGATTCGGGTAAGTAACAAGTAGTTTACTTTTATATGTCTGCTTTGCATAGAGAATGCCTTACCCGCCGCTATCTTTTTCACCGCATCCAATTCCTGGAGGGCCTTCTGGGCTTCGGCCTTGGCAGATTTGGCAGTTTTAAGGGCCGCAGCAAGCTCGGACGCTCGCGTCTTCGAGTCGAGCTCCAAACTCTCATGTTTTTTCATGAGAGCCTGAAGCTCTCGCTGCACCTCGCCGACCTGCGCCTCAAATTTCTCCTGCTCGGTGTGCTCCGTGGCCGCTCTCTTCTTGGCCTCGGACAGCGCCTGCTTGAGGGTCGCCACCTCAGTTGTGGCCCCTACAATAAGCAGTATACTCCTGTCATTTTTTGCAATTGCGTCTTCTATAGGCATTTTTTCTATAAGGTATCTCTTACCTTCTTTCTCCTCGAGCTGCCATTTGGCAAGGCCGAGCTCTTGCTCGGTCCGCTTGAGGCCCTGCTTCAGGGCACCCACCTCCGCAGTCAGTGCGGCGGTGGCTAGCAGCGAAGCCTGCATACGTATATTGACTCCTTTTTAGTTAGACTCCTGCGATATTTAATAGATCCTCTATTCGGCTTTTCTTTCCGAACGCCAAACAGAGCATCAGGGGCTACTGTCTATGCGGTAATATTTTTACATATTTCTACTTACCTCGAAGCCTGTTAAAAGGCTAGCACAAGCTTCAGTAAGTCCGCTTTTGGCGGACCGAACCTTCTGGACCACCGTACTCATGATGGTACGGTGCTCCTCGTCGATGGAGGCGCCCTTAAGCACCTCCAGCAGATTGTCCGGCGCCTTCGGTTGGACAGAGGACGCCGACTCAATAGGCTTGCTCCTCTTGGTAGGAGTTCGCCTGCCGCGGTGCAGAACCGTTGATGATTCCGGCGCGGTGTCCGGCTTAAAGACGGACTTGGAGCCCTGGGGGGTCTTGTCCCCTTTACTCCTGGAGTCCGGGAGGTCGCCTCGCGGCTCCTCCTGGACCACCTCCTCTTGCCCCGGAGCTTGTCGCGATGCCACTTTGGCGTCATCCGCAGCACAGGGGGAGGCAGCGGGCGGAACTGAATTCATGTCCGATGAATCCAGGGAGCCGCTCGACGACTCGTCGAGCCCGTCCTTGGGTGGGCTGCATGATTATATTCGACATTAGGGAAAGCTGCGCAACAAAAGGAATATCATGAGTTACTCTGGTATCCGAACACTTACGATTTCGCCGGACGCTTGTCCCTGTCCGGCCAATCCTCTTCGTCCTCGTCGGCGTCGGGGGCGTAGTCCGGCGGAGGGGTTTTCCTCTTCTTGGACCCTTCGGCCTCCCTTACTAGGGCGGCCTTCCTCTTCTTTCCTCCCCCTGCTGGAGGGGGAGAGGTCTCTTCTTCCTCCTCCTCGTCTTCACGGGAGGAGTGCGTCTCGGACTCATCGGACGACGAGTCTGACACCACCATATGTCGGGAACTCTTTCGAGTCCCCGTTGCCTTCTTCTTCTTGGCCTTCTTCTCCGGCACCATATAAGGTGCTGGAACCAGCAGCTTCACTAGGAGAGCAGGGGCTGGGTCTTCGGGCAAGGGAGCCGGCCAGTTAATCAGTCCGGACTTCGCCTGCCAATCCTGTCAAAGGTGTGGGAGTTTAGATCCTGCATAGAGTCAAACTATGAAGAAAACTTAACATCCTGTAAAAGATGAAAATATTTTACCTCGCCAGCAGGACGCTGCGAGCTGAATCCGCGGTCTTCGGAGGCGGATGTGGGAGCCTCGGCACCTTTGGTTAGCCCCTTCCAGACATCTTCGTACGTCATGTCGAAGAGCCTGCTCAGAGTTCGGTGCTGCGCCGGGTTGAACTCCCACAAATTGAAGTCCTGTTCTTGACACGGAAGGATCCGGTGGACGAGCATGACCTGGACTACGTTGACAAGCTTGAGCTGCTTGTTCACCAGGGACTGGATGCATTTTTGCAGTCCGGTCACCTCTTCTTCATCGCCCCATGACAAGCCCGTCTCCTTCCAGGACGTGAGCCGCGCAGGGGGTCCGGATCGGAATTCAGGGGCTGCGATCCACTTCGGATCGCGTGGCTCGGTGATGTAAAACCACCTTGACTACCACCCCTTCAAGGTCTCCACAAAGGAGCCCTCGAGCCATAGGACGTTGGCTATTTTGCCCGCCATGGCACCTCCGCACTCCGCCTGGTTGTCGCGCACCACCTTTGGCTTGACGTTGAAGGTCTTGAGCCAGAGGCCGAAATGGGGGCGGATGCAGAGGAAAGCCTCGCACACGACGATAAATGCCAAGATATTGAGGATGAAGTTCGGGGCTAGATCGTGGAAATCTAGGCCATAGTAGAACATGAGCCCGCGGACAAATGGGTGGAGAGGAAAACCCAGTCCGTGGAGGATGTGGGGAAGAAATACTACCCTCTCATGGGGCCTTGGGGTGGGGAGAAGCTGCCCCTCCTCAGGAAGCCGGTGCGTGATGTCTTTGGACAGGTATCCGGCCTTCCTTAGCCTTTTGACATGGCCCTCCGTGACGGAGGAGACCATCCACTTGCCTCCCGCTCCGGACATTGTTGGAGAAGGTTGAGGTAGGAAGTGCGGGCTTGGGCGCTGGAGCTCGGGTGCGCAGAAGATGGATAGGCAAAGGAGGAAGAAGGCGTAGGTAAAAAGGTGGATCCTTATCCCCTTATATGAGCGGATGCGACTATGCATCCCCACCAGCCTAGTAAAACTTGCTTGCCTCCCAAGCGCCGTGATAAATGGCATGGTTGGGTTACCCACGTCTATATTGATGAGAATCCCGTAAATGGGGGACACGATCTCTGCTTTGACAAGACGTGCCAAGGAAACCGCCTCGCAAAACACGCTGAGGTGGAAAAGTGAAAACGATTCGAATAAAGGCTTGGCCGTAGTGTGATGTCACGCTGCGAAATACGTCAGCAGATTAGATTTGTGTTAATATCATTCTCTCTATGGCAATACGTGGAAACTTATTTTGCAGAGCCGGACACTACTATTGCTGTTTACAAACTTTTATGAAAAATTTGGAGGAGGAACCCGCCTTGCAATGCCGAAGACAATCTACGCGCCGGACTCGTCGTCATTGAAGCCTGGTTCAGGGGCTACTGAGGGAGTCCTAGATTAGGGGGTGTTCGGGTAGCCGGACTATACCTTCAGCCGGACTCGAGGACTATGAAGATACAAGATTGAAGACTTCGTCCCGTGTCCGGATGGGACTTTCCTTGGTGTGGAAGGCAAGCTTGGCGATGCGGATATTCAAGATCTCCTACCATTGTAACCGACTTTGTGTAACCCTAACCCTCTCCGGTGTCTATATAAACCGGAGGGTTTTAGTCCGTAGGACAACTTCATCATACAACAATCATACCATAGGCTAGCTTTTAGGGTTTAGCCTCCTTGATCTCGTGGTAGATCTACTCTTGTACTACCCATATCATCAATATTAATCAAGCAGGACGTAGGGTTTTACCTCCATCAAGAGGGCCCGAACCTGGGTAAAACATTGTGTTCCTTGCCTCTTGTTACCATCCGGCCTAGACGCACAGTTCGGGACCCCCTACCCGAGATCCGCCGGTTTTGACACCGACACCATCCGATGTGGCGCCTCACCCAGCTCAGCAACGTGCTCCACCCAGGCCTATTAGTCGACCACTTTCCAATGTAGGTCCACGTCCTACCTCAGGAACTTGCTTCACCTGCAGAGAACCAGGACACTACACACGTGACTGCCCTCAGTCCAGTTATACTCCACCCCAGTCCGAGAGGTTTGTTGGCCGTGAAAAGCCATCAGGCAAGATGATCAGTACCAAGCCAGCCTCCATTGAACGAGCATGTGTGCACCATGTCTCAGCTACAGAAGCTCAAGATGATCCCGACGTCGTACTGGGTACGCTTCTTGTCAATTGTCACCCAGCTTCAGTTATGTTCGATACTGGAGCATCCCACTCCTTCATATCCGAAGGTTGTGCTCAGTTGCACGACATGTCATTTTGTGATATGCCGACTCCACTAATAATCCAAACTCCTGGTTCCAAATGGAAAACCTCCAAGGTAAGCCATGGTAATGAAATCCTTGTTGACAGACTGGTATTCCTTGCTTCTTTGATATCTCTCAAGTCTTTAGATATTAACATCGTCTTGGGTCTGGACTGGATGACAGCTCATCATGCCAAGATTGATTGTTACACTAGATCTGTTCAACTTACACATCCATCTGGCAAAATAGTCACTGTCTCCACTAGAGTTGCAAGGCGTCAACTCTATTCTCTTAATGCCAGCCCTCTTCCAGACCTTAAAGATATTCTGGTAGTCCATGACTTCCCGGATGTCTTTCCAGAAGAACTGACAGGTGTCCCACCTGACAGAGATGTAGAGTTTGTCATAGAACTTATCCCAGGAACTGTTCCAATCTCTAGGAGACCATACAAGATGGCACCTTTGGAGTTAGCCGAGCTTTAGAAACAGCTTGATGAGTCCTTGCAAAAGGGTTTCATCCGTCCCAGTTCTTCTCCTTAGGCTTGTCCTGTCCTCTTCGTCAAGAAGAAGGATGGTACGGATCGGATGGTTGTAGATTATCGTCCCGTTAATGTGGTCACGATAAAGAACAAGTATCTGCTCCCCAGGATCAACAACCTGTATGATCAGCTCGCTGGATCCTCAGTCTTTTCCAAGATGGATTTGAGGTTAGGCTACCACCAAATCAAAATCAGAAATGGGGACATCCCCAAAACGGCCTTTGTCACTCGTTATGGTCAATACAAGTACACCGTGATGTCTTTCGGCCTAACCAATGCTCCAGCTACTTTCTTCCGCTTGATGAACTCGATCTTTATGAGGTACTTAGATAAGTTCATCGTGGTTTATCTCGATGATATTCTTATTTACTCGAAGAACGAGGAAGAGCATGCCGCACATCTTAGACTTGTGTTAGAAAAACTCAGAGAGCACCGCCTTTATGCCAAGTTCTCCAAGTGTGAATTTTGGTTGCCAGAAGTGACCTATCTGGGCCACGTGATCTCTGGTAAGGGCATTGTTGTCAATCCCGAGAGAGTTAAAGCCGTTCTCGATTGGACTCCACCTGAAACGGTCAAACAAGTTAGGAGTTTCCTTGGTCTAGCCAGTTATTGTCGCCTCTTCGTTGAAAACTTCTCCAAAGTGGCCAAACCCCTCACGGAGCTTCTCAAGAAAGATAAAAGGTTTGAGTGGACCCCACAGTGTGATCACAGTTTTTAGGAACTGAAAAGACGCCTGACTTCTGCGCCCATACTCGTGCCACTGGATTTCACTAAAGAATTTGTTATCTATTGCGATGCTTCGCGTCAAGGACTAGGTTGCATTCTTATGCAGGATCGTCATGTGATTGCCTATGCATCTCGACAGTTGCATCCACATGAGGAAAATTATCCTACACATGATCTAGAGCTTGCAGTCGTAGTCTATGCACTTAAGACTTGGCGACATTACCTTCTTGGTAACCGCTGCGAAATCTACACTGACCATCAGAGTCTCAAGTATATCTTCACCCAACCGGATCTGAATCACAGACAGAGACGTTGGTTGGAGTTGATCTCGGATTACGACTTAGGAATCACCTACACCCTAGGCAAAGCCAATGTCATGGCTGATGCTTTAAGTCGTAAATCCTATTGCAACAACCTCATGTTGCAACAATGTCAACCACCCCTCCATGAGGAATTCTGTAAGCTTAACCTTCATATAGCTCCTCATGGTTCCCTTTCTACCTTGGTGGCGAAACCTACCCTTACGGATCAGATCATAGAGGCTCAGAAGCATGATACGGGAATTTCCCGGATCAAGAAAAATATTTCCAAGGGAGTTGCCAACTATTTCTCTATGGATGAACGAGGTGTTGTTTACTTTGGAAACCGTTTGGTGGTTCCCAAATTTCAACAGATGCAGCAACTGATCCTTAAGGAGGCCCATGAATCCCCTCTCACGATTCATCCCGGTAGTACAAAGATGTATCAGGACCTACGCCAGAGGTTCTGGTGGACTAGGATGAAGAGAGAAATCGCTCAGTATATTGCCAACTGTGATGTTTGTCGTCGCGTTAAGGCAGAGCATCAAAGACCTGCTGGCACCCTTCAACCTTTAGCTATTCCCGAGTGGAAATGGGACAAAGTTGGTATGGACTTCATCACCGGCTTTCCCAGGACCAAGAAAGGAAATAATGCTATCCTCGTAGTCATTGATCGTCTCTCCAAAGTGGCTCACTTCCTACCTGTTCGAGAGAGTATCACTGCTAGTCAGCTCGCTGACTTATATATCTCCCGAGTAGTGTCACTCCATGGTGTTCCACTAGAGATCAATTCAGACCGTGGCAGTCTTTTCACCTCTCATTTCTAGGAAAGTTTCCAGAATGCCATGGGAACTCATCTTTCTTTCATTACCACTTTCCACCCTCAGTCAAGTGGTCAGGTGGAACGGGTCAACCAAATTCTTGAAGACATGCTTAGAGCTTGCGTTATCTCATTCGGTATGGATTGGGAGAAATGTCTTCCCTTTGCCGAGTTTGCTTATAACAATAGCTACCAATCCAGTCTTAAGAAAGCACCCTTCGAGATACTGTATGGACAAAGATGTCGAACACCTTTGAACTGGTCAGAAATCGGTGAAAGACAATTATTTGGACCGGATATGATCCAGGAGGCAGAAGAGGAAGTTCACATCATTTGTGAGAATTTGAAAACAGCCCAATCTCATCAAAAGAGCCAGTATGACTGTCGTCATAAGGAAGTGGCTTATGAAGTTGGCGACAAGGCTTACCTTCGGGTTACTCCTTTGAAGGGTACCCATCGTTTCGGTATCCAGGGCAAGTTGGCTCCTCGTTACATTGGTCCTTTTCGCATTCTCGCTCAACACGGAGAGGTTGCCTACCAATTGGAACTACCCCCACATCTTTCTCGAGTTCATGATGTCTTCCACGTCTCTCAACTCAGGCGTTGCTTCTCGGATCCCATCCGCAGAGTGGACCACGAAATGCTTGATCTCCAAGATAACCTCACTTACCGACAGTACCCCGTTCGCATTCTGTATCAAGCAGAGCGTGTCACTCAACGTCATAACATCAAGTTTCTCAAGGTTCAGTGGTCTCATCATTCCGAGAGCGAAGCTACTTGGGAGCGAGAAGATCGCCTTCCACTTGAGTATCCCGCTTTCTTTCCGCCAACTCCTGAATCTCGGGACGAGATTTTTCCGAGTGGGGGCGAGTTGTCACATCCCTAGTTCTGGTATGACCTAGACTAGCTAGTCATTTGTGCATCATGTTTAAATTCCATTTAAATTTGAAATGGGGATTTGTGAAACCCTCAGAAATCATTTCTGGAAATGACCCAGATAAAAAGTGTTCCAAAAAGGACCAAGAAAATGTTCATGTTGCTCTCTGAAAATATTGGTCAGAGGTAAAAGTCAAACCAATAATTTTAGGAGCCCATAAATATTTATTTTGGCCTTTTGGAATTAATACAATAATTATTTGCCTTGGATATATATATGTGATATATTTTATATATGTCCAAAAATTCTGATTTTTGCTGAGGGGCTTTGGAATAACCCCTTAGGTCCCTGCAAAAATTGTCAGAAGAAAATAAAATGATTTAGTATTTTACTAAATCAGAACAAATGCCAGAAAAATAGAAAACAGAAAACAAAAAGGAGAGAGAGAGAGAAAGGATTTTACCTGTCTTACCTGGCACCCCAGCCGGCCCAGCACTGTAGCTGGCCCAACCCAGCCGTCGCATCGTCTTCCACCTCTTGCCAGTAGGCAGGAGGGCGTGTGTTTAGCGCGCGCGTGCACGCGCTGCGGCCACCTCCTCTCTCCCTGCTTGCCTAGACTTCCCTCGCGTCGCCACGGAGCCTCCCCGACCCCCTCTCACTCTCCCCCGTGCTTCTCCTCTCCTCTGATCTCTCTGCGCAGCACCACCGAACGCCACCATCGCCGCCGCTCGCTGCTGTCGCGGCCACAGCCATCTCCTCACCCCTCTGTCGTGTCCACCAGCACCGCCGTTGAGCTCCGCCTCCCCAAGCCGAAGGAATCGAGCCCGGGCGCCCTGCATCGCCTCCACGCCATCGTCTTCAACCTCGGGTTGACCGAGATCTCCGCTGCCGTCTCGTCACCCTAGGCCTTCCCCGAGCCCGCTGACCATTCCGTCGCCTCCGATGTGACCTCCTCTTCTTGTTCCCCCTCTTCCCGAGCTCGTTTACGCCCCGCAGCCGTCTCCCCCTTGTCTACCGAACCCGCTGCCGCCCGAGCTCATCGCCGGTGATGCTCCGGTGGCCTTTCCATCACCATGACCTATCCAACACACTCGCGCACGCACATAGTTGCTGCCCCTCTGCTCTCTTTGCTCATCCACTTGCTCTAGCTGCAGCTGCCCTACACGCCGAACTCCGGCCACCGCCGCGATCTTGCCTCTAGCGAGCTCGGGCCACCTCAGCCCCTGCCGTTTGCACAAATGGATGCGGGCGAGTCCCAGCTCCACATAGATGCCTTCCGCCGGCCATTTGGTCGCCAGAGGAGGAATCCCGAGCCCCTCCGCCGTCTCTGGCCTTGTCGGCGACGAGCGCCGGGTCAACTCCGGCGTGGGTTGACCCCCACAGCCCAGTTTGACCTCCCCCTTTCTCTCACTGACTTGTGGGCCCCGCCCGACTAATTACCTTAGTTAGCACTAATTAACTAACTAGGTTAGCTGCTACAGTCATTGACTAGTGGGCCCTGCCCAGTTAGTTAGGACTAAGTAACTAAGTTAGTTGACTGGGTCACTGACCAGTGGGACCCACTGGTCAGGTTTGACCTAGTCAGCCCCGTTGACTCGCCTACGTCATGCTGACGTAGAGCTGACGCAATAATTGATTTCTGGAATTATTTTAACTCAGGAAATTCCAGAATATTTGCCTAAACTTTAAAAAATCATAGAAATTCAACCGTAGCTCAGAATGAAATAAATTATATATGAAAAATTATCAGAAAAATGCAAGGAATCCATTTAGCCAGTTACATGCATGAAAAACCAACTTATACATGCTGTATAAGTGAAAACATAATATGGGCATTTTAAATGCTTCATTTTGAATTGCATTTGAATCTTTGATTCAAATGGGCTTCAACCAACTTGGTAGCATCTTGCATTAGCCCAAACACTAGCATTTTCACATGTCATGTTCATGCATCATTTTGTTGCATTTGTTTTTGTGTTGATCGCCGGCACCGTTTCTTCTCGATAGGTTCCACTCCGGAAGGTGTTCCCGAGTACCTGTCAGAGGAGCCGTACCCCTTCGTCGTTCTATCAGGCAAGCAAACCCCCTTGAGCACCTCGATAAATCCCACTCTCTCGCTCTTGCTCCTTATACTGCATTAGGACAACAACGATTCAACTGCTACTTTTCTGCTACGGTAGTTGAACCCATTCCTCTGCATGACCTGTCATTGCCATAGTAAATAGTTGAAACCCACTAGCATGAGTAGGAGTTGCTTGAGCCTTGATGTGCCTACTCATCCATGCTTGTTTTCTTTATGCCAGCTATGCTTAGAGTTGTGTCAGGTCTGATTCATCGGGAATGAATCGGAGTGGTGAACATGTCCTACAGATAAAAGGCTAAGTGTGTGAACACGTTTTGGTAAAGGTAGCGATGAGAGGCCATGTAGGAGTACATGGTGGGTTGTCTCATTGGAACCGTCCCTAAGCACCGAGCTCCGTGTATGTTATCCTAGTCCAGTTACTACCACACATTGGGTTCCGGTTATCCGTCCCCTCTCGGCTTATTAATCCACTTGATCTCTGTCCAGGAGTTGCAACTAGTTTCTGGCGGTAGTGCTACTTGTCTACCAGGTGGTGTCCGACGGGGCGGGCTTGGGACAGACTAGGCACCATGGCACGGTGTACCAAGTGGCACCCGGATGGTGGGCTTGGGAACCCTGCATACATCGTTTGGGGCCGTGAGCGACACCCCGGCCGGATCTCCTTGCGGATGGAACCTGAATAGGCGATAAACCTGGATGAGAGCCTCGTGTGGTTAGTCAGGTCGTGGCCGACACCCTCGCCCGGCTTCCGCTTGAAGGTTGCCGAGGTACATGACGTGTACAGGGCTATAAGTGGCGAGAGCGTGTGTGAAGAAGTACACCCCTGCAGGGTCAACATTATCTATTCGAATAGCCGTTTTCCTCGAATATGGAAACTTGGAGGACTTATGTAGTACATAGACAACTTGAAGTGGATACTCTAAAATACGCAAGATAAGCGTGAGTGCTATGGATGGCCTTCTCGTAGGGAGACAGGAACGAATCCATAGTGGGGTATTGATATGGTGAATATGTGGACTCGTGTGCGTCTTCTCACCTCAAAGAAGTTTCTGATACTCAGAGTATAGGTTAGCCACTGAGTCAAAGCTAGCTTGCTGCTGTTAAAACTCCACCACCCCCTTTGTTGATAATGTTGCATATGTAGATAGTTCTGATGTAAGACATGCTGAGTACCTTTGTACTCACGTTTGCTTATTTATGTTTTGCAGGCTGTTCACTAGTGACTTCGACGAGTAGCTTGTATCCCAGCTATGGTCTTGTACCCTTGGGAGGGTCGTGTTTAGTCAGGCTTCTTAGTCTTTTCCTTTTGTAGTTGTCTATACTCAGACATGTAATGCTTCCATTGCTTGAATGCTCTGAATGATGGGTCATGAGACCCCTGTTTGTATTGAGTGCTATGTGGCTCTTCTGGGCCTTTATCTATATGAGTTTGAGTTATGTTGTGATGCCATGTTGTACAGCACATACATGCATGTTATGCGTATGTGTAACGTGTATTGCTATGTGTGGGATCCGACAACCTAGTTGTTTATCCCTGGTAGCCTCTCTTATGGGGAAATGTAGTCTTGTGCTTCCATGAGCCACAGCCCGGTTCACCGTAGTCCTGCTAGCCCAGCACTACTGCTCCGGAACACTTGACTGGCCGGCATGTGATTCACTTCGTTCCTGTGTCTTTCCCTTCGGGGAAATGTCACGCGGTGACATCCGGAGTCCTGCCTAGCCTGCTACAGCCCGGGTTCCCGGAGTCCTGTTAGCCCAGTGCTACAGCCCGGATTTATACGCTGTTGACCGACATGCTCGAGGTTGATTCATGTATGCATATCCCTGTAAGTTAGTGCCACTTTGGGTTCATGACTAGTCATGTCGGCCCGGGTTCTCTGTCATATGGATGCTAGCGACACTATCATATACGTGAGCCAAAAGGCGCAAACGGTCCCGGGCCAGGTAAGGTGGCACCCGTGGGAATACCGTGCGTGAGGCCGCAAAGTGATATGAAGTGTTACATGCTAGGTCGGTGTGACTTAGGATCGGGGTCCCGACATTAAATGCCCTAATTCAAATACAATATGAGTTAATTCAAAAATCCGGAATGGCCTATAAATATGTGCATCATTTTTGGCGGAGGTTCTAGACCAATTCAAAAATGATGGACATTTATGAAGGGCATTTTGGGTTCATTGAAATATTTTTATTTTGATCCTAGTTAAAATTATTATCTGCTAGGGTTTGAACAATCCCGAATTGAAATTTCAAACAAATATAGACATGATACATGGATGCTTATGCAACTTGTTGCAATCAGGTTTTAGGACTGTGACAACTCACCCCCACAAAACAAGAATCTCGTCCCGAGATTCAAGACATGACGTAAGAAGACAGAGGGGACACAATCTGATACTATCTTCGTGACCCAACACTCCATGTTGATCTTGACGTCTTTGCTTTCGAGATCTTCATCCAGCACAATGATGACAGAAAGAGACTCTATAATAATCGATCTTCTCGAGGATCAAACAACTGGCGATCAACTCATGGAATGAGACATAACAATATCTCTCGAGTTGAGACGCAAAACACACATCAGGAGCAATGGAATCAAGCGGATGACAAGGTTTCAATTTGGTAGGCAACAATCCCACAATGGAGTAGGATGGTGCATGGTTTCAAGATAGCGATGAAATAATTGCAATGATTCCATGACGGGACACCTTAGAGAAGGTGGCTCATAGAGTTATTCCCTTAAGTGGCAGAAGAATTACTTTTGATACATAGATCATTGAAACTCTCTATACCAACCTAAGGCAAATCATAATCGATCGGTGGGAAGAGTTCGAAGGGATGCCATACTCATACTAGAATGGATGATAGTAGCGACCCGACCTCAAACGGTCAAGTCTCTGTGCTTCCGTGTCATCCCTGGATCGGTAATGCTGACACACACACAATACTCGAAGGATTTATAACAGAGTAGCAATCACACACTTATTACATCGGATGTCTCCAAAGAGAACTTATTACAATAAATATGGCTTAAGGCCATCTAATACGATAACAGCGGAAGGCTTGGAAGATAAAAGGAGTCCATCAACTCCGACGGCATAGCTGAGCTGCATGGCAATGACCTAACGAACCTTACTCCTCGTCTGAAAAGTCTGCAACATAATACGTTGCAGCCCGAAAACGGGTCAACACATGGAATATGCTGGCAATATAACACAGTAGAGCAAGAACATAATAATGCTATCACTACATGCATATTTGCCTGGTGGAAAGCTCTATGGTTATAGTTTTTTGCGAAAAGCCAATTTTTTCCTACAACAAAGGAATAAGTTTTATTTCAACTATCATGGTAGTTGAAACATCATTGAGAAGGTTCCTCCAACTCAATCTCAATTAAAGTAACTAGTCAATAACCCGTGCAACTGCATGGGGTAGTTATTTTCCAATCTAAATCTATACAATGTGACCTTTTTATAGGAAGTTTTTTTGGAGAAACAAATGTATTTATTTCTCCAACATATTAACACATCACTTATTTATAACAAATAAAATTAATAAAATTAGATCTTAAAAACTCCAATGTTAAGAAGACGATTAATGAGTGCGTGACCCGTTTACTTGATGTCTAACTAAAACATAATTACCTCAGCTTGTAATCGCCAATAGTTTTAAGAATTTTGATACACGTTTGTCTTCTTAGTTGTTCACTTTTTAACATGTACTTGTGTAACGTGTATATGCACAGGCTTGTAGTCTCCATGCCCTATTACTTATCTGTATAGAAAATATAGATGTATTCTTGGGGCTCACATGTGCAGTAAAGAAAGATAAATAGGAGCGTACTGTTGGCTGGTATCATGGGACCCACCCATATGCAGGAAATAAACAAAATAGCAACAAACTCCTACGTGCTATACTTTCTTCCTCCAGACGTTTGGTCTCTCATCTCCCAATTTTTTTTGTCTTTTCTCATCTATAAGAAAGATGGCCCGTGTGGCTATACTTTCCACATCTGTTTGTTTACATAACATAAAAAAACTGATCTCATTTATCAAATATTTCTATTTCAATATAAATATTTCTTCTGGGGTATAATATACAAACAGATGAGAAAAGACAACAAAATACATAATACATAACAAAAACATAAAAATAACAGCATTATTTCTGCTGCCAAATGTTTCTGAACACTTTTAATATTGACTCGACTGCGAAAAGCACAATTATCACATGCAAAGAAAGCAAATAGGTAGAAAGTTTTGTAAGGGCATTAACATAAAGTGCACACTAAGACTACTTTTTGTATATGTGGTCGCATATTGTTTCAGCTACAACAAATTAATTTACATAAGATGGTGTATGCATGAAGCTACTGTGAGCTAACATGAAGTGAAACTAAATCTTTCATTTGAAGCAAACTCATGATTCATAAATAGAAATCTTGAAGCTATTGTGAGTAAAATATTAGTAAGATGATAGCTGGTTTTCAACTTTTGATGACATCCATTTCCTTAAATCTGCTGCTGTCCTAGGGAAAATATGATTTGACAAAAAATAATGGTATGTTGGATTTTTCCCATACAAATGAGGGTTAAGGATCATTGGGCTTGACACAAATTCGAATTTGGATTTCGTAGGAAATGAATTTGTAACCTATACATGAAGGTGGTTGATGTCAGTATTGGTCATTCATGTACATATATATAGGAAGTAAGTTCAAATGTGAAGCTACCTAATAAAAGTCGGTGGCTTGTGGCAACATGAGAGGGAAGAACAATGTTAGGCCACCCAAAAAAAATCATAACGTGAACCCATGGTCATACGCATGAAAAGGTGAGATATTCACGTTAAGAAAAAAAAAGTAGTGCAAAAGTTGACCTTGTCGCGAATATGCAGAGGGTTCACTCAATATTTGATCGGTCAAAGTTCGTTTTTTTATTTGTTTTATTTCCTCAATGTTGCAGAGGCATGGCAATTTTAGAGCATTGGAACCTTTTGCCTGTTCTCTGTACTTTTAGTGTGCTCTGGTTGATCACCATTGTGCCACAAAATTAAGTAGTTAGTAAGAATATCCTAGCTTTTCATAGACAAAGGTCATATTTGATCGGTCAAGGTTTAATTTTTCATTGGTTTTATTTCCTTTGCTAATGTGTGCTGAGGCATACCAATTTCCTAGACCATACATATTGATGCTTTTGCCCATTCTCTGTACTTTGATGGGCTCTGGTTAGTCACCCAAAAAACTGACATGCCTCTGCATATACATTATCAAAATAAAATCAGTGAAAAAACAAACCTTGACAGATCAAATATATCTGACCTTCAGCTCATAATTATTGACTTCATCCTCTTCTTATATGCATGTCCAACGCTGCTAGACATGCAAATTATGTCAAGTTAACATCTGTGTTCATTAAAATTGAAACAACTATAATTATTTGTGTGCTGCAAATACCAAACAACAGTTCTCTTGATATATACGTATTTGCATACACTTTGCAAATAAGCTCATCTTAGTTGAGAACTGCAATTAAGACAAAGCTAGATATACTACCTCTCTCTCAGTTTACAGGGCGTGCGCATACCCCTAGGTCGTCAATTTGACCAACCTAATACAAATCATATAGTACAAAAAATATACCAACATAAACTTCGGAGTTTCTACTTTCAAAAGGTATAATTTTTGTGTTATATAGTTTATATTAGGGTGATAAATTTGGTAACCTAGATATACGCGCAGGACTTGTAAACTGAAACGGAGGTAGTATCAAGTCTAAATAACTTTTGTCATTCTTAATGAGCATAGTAATGATTCACACATGCACCACACACACCTTATATCATAAAGGCACCTGCTCAGTCGCTCACACAACTACATGCAGAATCGCTTGGTAAATATAAGTTGCACGTCTATCCAGCATGATGAACGAAAACTAAACATGGGCAGTGGTGTTCAACCTGGGTGGACGCAGCCGGCCGGTAATATGAAAAGTTGGTAACTGTTGAGAAGCTTACATATCTGATTACTTGGAAAAAGGACAGTGAATTGCATACAATAAATCACTCAAATTACTGCCGCATTAGCCTGGTACTGGTAGAGGCCTAGAGGGCCGGTTGCCGTCCAGCACTACGGCAGACCCGCCGATGTTGCCGATGGTGCAGCCTTTTGGCTGCTGCAGCTGCGGAGGTGCAGAACTTGCATGATGCTGAGGAGCCTATATATTCCGAGATCAAAACATTGGATAAACTTAATAAGGAATAGGAGAGCACGCAGTTGGGACATTACCTAGGATACCTGAGATTGGTCTTGGAGATGTGTAGTATAACTAATAAGGCCGATGGCTGCATATGACGTCGACATCTGGTATGGTGCAAACTTTGGCCGCCATCACCGCATAGATGAAAAATCTACATGGTGAAGATTGGCCACTGAGGCAGCACCCCTGTCATCCTTGCGTTGGCATGGCACGAATCAATCACGGGCTGATGGTTCCCGACTCAACTTACCCCGGCCAGGTCATGGCATCAAGTTGGGGAAGATAATTAGAGATCACATCTGCGTAGTTCTCTAACTCTCCATCTTCACCAACACACCAACAATGGTGGTTGTTCGTTCTGATTCACCTTAGCACCTCTTTCTCCACTACATATGTTCATCACAGATTGTGCTTTGGTCGGGGCATGGTATCTTAGTGGATTGAAAGACCTTCTCCTCGGCCAAGATTGGAAGAACGACTTCCAAGGGGATCGGGAAGTGGCCCATTGGATCGCTTTAAGACTGGAGATGTGAAGGAAGAGGAGGAGGAGGAGGACCTGATGTGGAAATTCAGCGCTAGGGTTTTGTGGATGATGCATTGGTGTCTCGCGGGGATCGGGGGAGGGAGAAGTCTGCGAGGGAGATATTTTTTTAGAACATGCGATGTAGTTTTTAGGTGGCTTGGGATATGTTCCTTTATTATTTCTGTCATCACGTGGCCCAATAGGCCAGGACTCCTGGTATTTCATCAGACGGTTATAAATAGTTTATATGGAGATCGGATGGATAACAAACTAAGTTTTTGAGGATTAACGTGGAGGCTTTATTGGTGCCTCCGATTAGTAAATATAAGATAAGATATAAGATTATCAACCCGACAATATTAATTTAGAGTGATGAGATACTTAAGATACTCCAAGTACTAGATACTCAAGATTGTCCATAATCGGAGACACGGCTAACCATGATTAGTTTGTACACTCTGCAGAGGTTTGCGCACTTTTCCCCACAAGACTCGATCTCCTCCGTTGGTTTTCTCGCACTACAGGGTGTTTGAGAAACCGATGACCGAGACACAGTCTTTCAGAAACATTAACTCTCTACTCCGGGCAGACCATACCAAACCTACAATCCCACTACCTGCTGATCCACCTCTTCAAGAGCTTCACGTAACTTACTCAACTATGCTAGAGCCCATAATAGCTTGTGGCTGCACACGAAAGTTTCTGGCATGAATAATCTCAGTTCCCTTTGAGCCTGGGTGGCGGTCCATAGGAAGATCACACGGGTGCTCCGGGATTTCCAAAAAAATACAGGCAACACTGGGTACCTCAGGTGCCTCAATCCACCCAGATGTTTATTTAAGTTGCCACCTTAAGTTAAACCATTATTTAACAATCTCACATCTGTCATGGATTTCACTCACCCAAACCACGTCTACAAGCATAGCATAGCAATATAAGTAACGCGTAGAAGTAACTCCCAAGGGTTTGAGTATAACAGGGTAATAGGTTCTACCTCATCAACTACTTCCCAACCCACATGTTAATGACATCCTAATCATGCAATGTTTGAGGATTGGAACTAATGCATAAAAACTGGGTATGGAAAGAGTATGATCAATGTGTTACTTGCCTTGCTGACGATCCGCGTAACCTAGAGACTCCAAATAACACACTTCGCACTCCGGGAATTCTGTCATAAACAGACAATAGCATAGATAAGCAACAAACAAAGAAACGATGGCAAAACTCAAATAAGAGAGATTGACCAGAAAGCTCAACTTAAGAATTCCGGTTTGCAAAAAGAATCAAACCAAACGGAGGAACGAAACTCAAACGGCGAAAGAAACAAGATCCTTTACTAATCTGAACTAAGGTAAAATTTTACAGTACCAAAATCTTGTTCAAGTTGGTTAAGCGGAAAGAGGGTCTCGAGACGAAGATCTAGGCGCTTGAATCGCCTGATTCCGACTAACGAGCGAAAAGATAAACAGAAACGAAAATCGGATCAGAAATCACGATCGAGAATAATCGTGGAAAAATTCGATAAAAAGAAAACTAACTAACAGACTAACGAACGAGCATTCGTTATTTGTAACTAACGAGCGGAAACCGTTCGTTGAAACGAACGTACGGACGAACGTCCGCTAAATAGAGGAACCGGGAAAAACTGGCGAACCGATCTAAAAACGAACTAGGGTTTCTAAAAAAACCGAAACAGTTTCTAAAAAACGGGCGGCGGCGGATCGGCGCATTACCTCCGGCGAGGCGGGGCTCGGGCGGTGGGCTTGCGGAGTGGCGGGGTGGCTCGGCGGCGCGGGGCGGGGCGGTGAAGCGGCGGCGGCGGCGCGGCTGCGAGGCGCGGGCGGTCAGAGGCGGCGGCTCGGCTCGGGGCGGGGCTCGGCGGCGGGGCCGACGGCTTGCGGTGGTGGCGGCTAAGAAGCGGGGCGGCGGCTATATAAAGGGGGAGGGGCGGCAGCTTGCTTGGGCGAGGGGGCACCCGGGGAGGAGTCCGGCTCGGACTCTCCTCGGCGTCCGTGCCACGCACGGCGACGCGCACGAGGGAGGCGGCGGCGCGGGGTTGGGCCAGTCTGGCTCGGCTGGGCTTCGGCCCGGTCGGGCGCTGGAAGTTTTTTTAAAAAAAATAATTCCGCCAAACAGAAAATAAATCCTAGAAAATAAAATAAAAATCTAAAAATGCCAAAACAAATTTTCACCGTCTAAATAAAATATTTAGAACGAGATGAACATTTTCTTGGCCCTAAAATGCAATTTTGAAAACGTGCAATTTTTTTAATGCAAATAAAATCCAAATAAAATCGAATAAATGATTTTAATATTTTTGCCTCCAATATTTCAGTTATTTTGGAGAAGTCATATTATCTCCTCTCATATATTTTAATATGAAATACTTTTCAGAGAGAAAATAATTAAAATCAAAAATCCTCATTTCATTATTTGATAGAAATCAAATATGAAAACCGGGAAATCCCCAACTCTCTCCGAGGGTCCTTGAGTTGCTTAGGATTTCGGGGATTTGCGGAACGAAAATGCAATACAATATGATATGCAAGAACGGCCTATGTATAACATTCCAAATTGAAAATTTGGGATGTTACAAACCTACCCCCCCTTAAGATGAATCTCGCCCTCGAGATTCGGGTTGGCTAGAAAATAGGTGTGGGTGGTCTTTGAGTAGATCATCCTCTCGTTCCCAGGTGGCTTCATCCTCGGTGTGGTGGCTCCACTGAACTTTACAAAACGTGATAACCTGGCTGCGGGTGACTCGGCTGGCAAACTCAAGAATCTTAACTGGCTTTTCCTCATAAGTCAAATCACTGTCCAACTGAATCGCCTCCAAGGGTACTGTATCTCTTAACGGTATATCGGCCATCTCAGCATGACACTTCTTCAACTGTGAAACGTGGAACACGTCATGAACTCCTGACAGTCCTTCAGGTAACTCCAACTTGTAGGCAACTTCTCCCATCCATTCCAAAACACAATACGGTCCTACAAATCTCGGGGCTAACTTTCCTTTAACTCCAAAACGTTTCACTCCTTGCAAGGGAGATACTCGCAGATATGCTCTGTCTCCAAATTTCATAGGTTACCTCCTTGCGTTTCGAGTCTGCATAACTCTTCTGCCTGGACTGAGCAATCTTCAGTCTATCACGAATTAGCTTAACCTTCTCTTCAGACTCCTTGATCAAGTCTGGTCCAAACAACTGTCGGTCTCCTACTTCATCCCACATCAACGGCGTTCTGCACCTTCGTCCATACAAGGCTTCGAACGGTTCCATCTTCAAACTGGCTTGGTAGCTATTGTTGTATGAGAACTCTGCGTAAGGCAAATTGTCGTCCCAACTAGATCCATAATCTAGCGCACAGGCTCTCAACATGTCCTCTAGAATCTGATTGACTCTCTCTGTCTGTCCATCCGTCTGTGGGTGAAACACTGTACTGAACTCCAGTCTTGTTCCCAAAGTCCAGTGTAACTGATGCCAAAACTTTGAGGTAAACTGTGTTCCTCTATCTGATACGATGGTCCTCGGAACTCCATGCAGACATACGATCATGGTCATATATATCTTGGCCAACTTTGCACTAGTATAAGTTGTTTTCACTGGGATAAAGTGTGCCACTTTGGTCAAACGGTCAACTACTACCCATATGGAATCATATCCTGATTTGGTCCTGGGCAATCCGGTGATAAAGTCCATGCCAAGTTTATCCCACTTCCATTCGGGTATCGGCATAGGCTGTAACAATCCTGCCGGCTTTTGATGCTCTGCCTTTACTCTTTGACATACATCACATATGGCTACATACTCGGCAATATCCTTCTTCATACCCGTCCACCAGAAACGTTCCTTCAAATCCAAATACATCTTGGTGTTTCTGGGGTGTATCGAGTATGGTGAGTCATGTGCCTCCTGAAGTATTAACTTCCTGATCTCTGCGTTATTCGGCACATAAACACGGTCCTCAAACCATAAGGTGTCATGCTCATCCTCACGAAATCCTTTAGCCTTTCCTTCGCTCATTTTCTCCCTTATCTCGGCAATCTCTTTGTCATCCTTCTGAGCTTCTCGAATCCTTCCTAACAATGTAGACTGAACCTCCATTGTTGCAACAAAACCTGTAGGAACAATCTCTAATCGCAGTTCCATAATAACCTCTGCTAACTCCTTTGGCACTACCTTACTCGAAAGGATATTAGCATAACTCTTCCCGCTCAAAGCGTCTGCTACAACATTGGCCTTTCATGGATGATAGTGCATCTTCATGTCATAATCCTTTATAAGCTCCAACCATCTCCTCTGCCTAAGGTTCAGCTCCTTCTGTGTGAAGATGTACTTCAAACTCTTATGATCCGTGTACACATCACAATGGTTTCCAATAAGGTAATGTCTCCAAGTCTTCAATGCATGCACTACTGCTGCTAGCTCCAAATCATGAGTGGCATAATTCAACTCGTGAGGTTTTAGTTGTCGCGAGGCATACGAAACAACTCTTCCGTCCTGCATAAGCACGCTTCCAAGTCCCAAGCGAGAGGCATCGCAATACACTTGGAAATCCTTATGTATATCTGGCAGTGTCAGCACTGGGGCTGTAGCCAAACGTTTCTTCAACTCCTGGAAACTTGCCTCGCAATCTTCCGTCATTTAAACTTGGTATCCTTCTTCAATAACTCGGTCATTGGTTTCGCAATCTTGGAAAAATTCTCAATGAATCTCCGGTAGTACCCTGCGAGTCCAAGAAAACTGCGGATCTTGCTAACTGAAGTGGGTGCCAACCATTCAGTGACCGACTGAACCTTGCTAGGATCTATTGCTATACCTTCTCCTGATATAACATGTCCAAGGAATCTGACTTCCTTCAACCAAAACTCGCATTTGTTGAACTTGGCATACAACTGATGTTCCCTGAGTTTCTCGAGAACTAAATGCAAATGCTCCTTGTGCTCCTCTTCATTCTTCGAGTATACCATAATATCATCAATAAACACCACAAAAAACTTGTCCAAATATTCCATGAATACATTGTTCATCATGCTCATGAAATAGGCAGGGGCGTTAGTCAGTCCAAACAACATGACCGTATACTCGTATAATCCGTACCGTGTGGTGAACGCTGTCTTTGGTATATCCTCCTCTCGAATCTTCAACTGATGGTATCCTGATCGCAGATTGATCTTCGAAAATACTTTAGCTCCTTGCAACTGATCAAACAGATCATTGATCATCGGCAGTGGGTACCTGTTCTTGATCGTCACTTCATTCAAGGCTCGATAATCAACAACCATTCTTCGGGATTTATCCTTCTTCTCAACTAAAAGCACTGGGGCTCCCCAAGGTGATGAACTCCTTTGAATGTATCCTTTCTCCAATAACTCCTTGATATGTTTCTTAATTTCCTCCAGATCATTCGCGGGCATCCGATAGGGTCTCTTGGATATTGTCCCTGTCCCTGGCAATAGCTCTATCAAAAACTCGATGTCTCGATCGATGGCATGCCTGGTAATTCCTTTGGAAAAACATCCGAGTAATCCTTTACTACAGGCACTTCCTCCTGAACAACTCCCGTGAGGGTATTCACTTGGCTCCTCCTAGGCACATGCCTAGATACATACTTAATCCTTTTTCCCTCCGGGGTGGTGAGATAAATCGACTTACTAGCACAGTCAATGCCTCCTCCATACTTTGACATCCAGTCCATGCCTAATATCACATCAAGTCCTTGTGACTCCAAGATAATTAGGTCAGACGGAAAAACATGGGTGCCAATGGTTAGGGGTACCTGGTCGCACCATCGATTAGCCATATACTCTGCTCCAGGTGAACTCACTAAGAGAGGGGTCCTAAGGGTTTGGGTAGGTAGTTTAAACTTATCCACGAATCCCCTTGGTATGTTTGAATGCGATGCACCAGTATCAAATAGAATAAGAGCGGTGAATGACTTAACCAAAAACTTACCTATTACCATGTCTGGCTGCTCTTCAACCTCCTCCACGTTAACGTGGTTCACTTGTCCTTTGTTGAATGGATTGGGCTTTTTCCCAGCGCTCCCATTTCCGTTTCCATTCTTTCCTTGAGGGCACTCCGTGGCATAGTGTCCAGTCTTCCCGAACTTGAAGCAAGTAACGTGACTTAGATCTCTTTTGGCGGGTGTGGCTGGATTGGGGTGGTTCTGATTGTTATTAGCTCCGTTCCCATTCCCATTCTTGGAACCATTGTGGTTATGCGATCCTCCTCCGGTGTGGTTATGACCTCCATGGTTATGAACAAGTCCTCCTGAGTTCGGGGTTAGGCGAGGCTTCTGCTGAGCTCCTGAGTTATACCTCCCTTGTCCATACTTCCTCTTACGGCTCTCAATCTGCTGCTGCTTCCCTTCAATCATAAAAGCCTTATCCACCAACTCCTGGTAGTTGTTGAAGGTTGCTACCATCAACTGCATACTCATCTCATCATTCAGCCCTTCCATAAATTTCTCCTACTTCGCGGCATCTGTGGCCACATCATCAGGGGCATAGCGAGATAGCTTGCTAAACTCATCCACGTACTGAGCCAAAGTACGGTTCCCCTGGAGTAAGTTGCGAAACTCACGCTTCTTTAGATTCATGGCTCCAGTTGAGACATGGGATGTACGGAAAGCTTACTGAAACTGGTCCCAGGTGATGTTGGCTATGGGGAAAGTGGTCGTGTAATTCTCCCACCATGAGGCTGCTGGTCCATCCAATTGATGTGCGGCAAAGCGCACCTTCTCAGCATATGTGCAACCTGCGGTGGTCAACTCCCTTCCAATACGGCGTAGCCAATCATCAGCAACTATAGGCTCGGTGCTACTAGAAAACACCGGCGGTTGTAACCTTAGAAAACGGGCTAGGTTGTCCACTGGCGGCGGGTTGTTGTTTGTGTTGTTACCCTGGTTCTGAACTAGCAATTGCATCAAGGTGTTCTGCTGCTGGATCAACTGAGTGAGCTCCGGCGGAAAGGCAAATCCGGGGTCACGTCTCGGAGGCATCTAATGGGTTTAGATGGAAGAGATTAGAATAGAATGAGGTCTAATGGGAAAGCACTACCCATATGCACATGAGACAAACACAATCATTTCACTCAATCAATCAAGCAAGGGCATACAAGCGGTCTAGAACTATCGCAAAAGTGCTCAACTACTACTGATTACATGGGGGAATACTACTAATCATTGGGTGGTCATCTAGAAATTTTGATCGGTGGAAGACTCCATGATATCTGCTCCAGCTTCGTCTTCAAAGTCATCACCATTAGGGTCAGAGTCGGTGTCGTCGATGATGATGTAGTCCTCTGGATGAATCTCCTTGGGTTCTTCATCTTCTTCTACTGGTGTGGGGTCTCCCATGAATATTCTGATCTTCTTAATCAGGTCGTCATTCTTCTCCAGTAGTGTCGCAATTTCCTCCTCATATCAATCGCGTGTAGACTTAAGTTCTTCTTCCAGCTCGATGATCCTTGTCTTCGCCTTCTTCAAATCTATCATGTTTGCGCAAAACTGATTCTCCTGACGTCAATGTGTTGGTTTAACTCCTGGATGGAAGCTGCAATTGATCTATCCTTCCTAGTGTTGATCATCTCCCATTGCTCGTCTTGGCGCCCACATATTTGGTAGATAGTGTCCTTAAGATCCTTGTGATATACTTCTCCAATGCGTCCCATGGTGATGTGAGCTGCCATACTCTTTCCTAAACTCCAGGTTGGTGCGTCGAAGGAAAATTCTATAGGTTTAGTGACTGGAGTGAAGGTCCTTCCTGGAACTTGAACTTGTATCATCCATCGCTCCTCTTCAGGCAAAGTGGCGTTGTAGGTCCCGGTGAAGCTTGGTATTCCTATGTTCAAGTACCTAGTGACTTCCTTCAAGTGTCGTCCAAAAGGTGCTTCTTCATCCGGTTGTGCAAACTTGTTCTTAATCTCCGCCATCCTAAAGAGTAGAAAATGGAGAGGAGTCAGAACTGAGTAGAGAAGAGTGACCTGTGGTTTTGTCTTAGTGGTCGTGTCCTACACTCAGCGTGTACTCTGATACTATCTCTGTAGCGACCCAACCTCAAACGGTCAAGTCTCTGTGCTTCAGTGTCATCCCTGGATCGGTAATGCTGACACACACAGTACTCGAAGGATTTATAACAGAGTAGCAATCACACACTTATTACATCGGATGTCTCAAAAGAGAACTTATTACAATAAATATGGCTTAAGGCCATCTAAAACGGTAACAACGGAAGGCTTGGAAGATAAAGTGAGTCCATCAACTCCAACGGCATAGCTGAGCTGCACGGCAACAACCTAACGAACCTTACTCCTCGTCTGAAAAGTCTGCAACATAATACGTTGCAGCCCGAAAACGGGTCAGCACAAGGAATATGCTGGCAATATAACACAGTAGAGCAAGAACAGAATAATGCTATCACTACATGCATATTTGGCTGGTGGAAAGCTCTATGGTTATAGTTTTTTTGCGAAAAACCAATTTTTCCCTACAATAAAGGAATAAGTTTTATTTTAACTATCATGGTAGTTGAAACATCATTGAGAAGGTTCCTCCAACTCAATCCCAATTAAAGTAATTATCAACCCGACAATATTAATTTAGATTGATGAGATACTTAAGATACTCCAAGTACTAGATACTCAAGATTGTCCATAACCGGGGACACGGCTAACCATGATTAGTTTGTACACTCTGCAGAGGTTTGCGCACTTTTCCCCACAAGACTCAATCTCCTTCGTTGGATTTCTCGCACTACAGGGTGTTTGAGAAACGGATGACCGAGACACAATCTTTCAGAAACATTAACTCTCTACTCCGGGCAGACCATACCAAACCTACAATCCCACTACCTACTGATCCACCTCTTCAAGAGCTTCATGTAACTCACTCAGCTATGCTAGAGCCCATAATAGCTTGTGGCTGCACACGGAAGTTTCTAGCATGAATAATCTCAGTCCCCTTTAGGCCTGGGTGGCGGTCCATAGGAGATCACACGGGTACTTCGGGATTTCCAAAAAAATACAGGCAACACTGGGTACCCAAGGTGCCTCAATCCACCCAGATGTTTATTTAAGCGGCCACCTTAAGTTAAACCAATATTTAACAATCTCACATCTGTCATGGATTTCACTCACCCAAACCACGTCTACAAGCATAGCATAGCAATATAAGTAACACGTAGAAGTAACTCCCAAGGGTTTGAGTATAACAGGGTAATAGGTTCTACCTCATCAACTACTTCCCAACCCACATGTTAATGACATCCTAATCATGCAATGTTTGAGGATTGGAACTAATGCATAAAAACTGGGTATGGAAAGAGTATGATCAATGTGTTACTTGCCTTGCTGACGATCCGCGTAACCTAGAGACTCCAAATAACACGCTTCGCACTCCGGGAATTCTATCGCAAACAAAAAATAGCATACATAAGCAACAAACAAAGAAACGCGGGCAAAACTCAAATAAGAGAGATTGACCAGAAAGTTCAACTTAAGAACTCCGGTTTGCAAAAAGAATCAAACCAAACGGAGCAACGAAACTCAAATGGCGAAAGAAACAAGATCCGTTTACTAATCTGAACTAAGGTCAAATTTTACAGTACCAAAATCTTGTTCAAGCTGGTTAAGTGGAAAGAGGGTCTCAAGACGAAGATCTAGGCGCTTGAATCGCCTGATTCCGACTAACGAGCGAAAAGATAAACAGAAATGAAAATCGGATCAGAAATCGCGATCGAGAATAATCACGGAAAAATCCGATAAAAAGAAAACTGACGAACAGACTAACGAACGAGCGTTCGTTATCTGTAACTAATGAGCGGAAACCATTCGTTGAAACGAACGTACGGACGAACGTCCGCTAAATAGAGGAACTGGGAAAAACCGACGAACCGATCTAAAAAATGAACTAGGGTTTTTGAAAAACCGAAACGGTTTCTAAAAAAACGGGCAGTGGCGGATCGGCGCGGTACCTCCGGTGAGACGACGCTCGGGCGGCGGGCCTGCAGAGCGGCGGGGTGGCTCGGTGGCGCGGGGCGGTGAAGCGGCGGCGGCGGCGCAGCTGCGACGCGCGGGCGGCGAGAGGCGGCGGTGCGGCTCGGGGCGGGGCTCGGTGGCGGGGCTGGTAGCTTGCGGTGGTGGCGGCTAGGGGGCGGGGCGGCGGCTTGCTTGGGCGAGGGGGCGCCCGGGGAGGAGTCCGGCTCGGACTCTCCTCGGCGTCTGTGCCGCGCACGGCGGCGCGCGCGAGGGAGGCGGCGGCACGGGGTTGGGCCGGCCTGGCTCGGCTGGGCTTCGGCCTGGTTGGGCGCTGGAAGCTTTTGTTTAAATAATTCCGCCGAACAGAAAATAAATCCTAGAAGATTAAATAAAAATCTAAAAATGCCAAAACAAATTTTTACCATCTAAATAAAATATTTAGAACGAGATGAACATTTTCTTGGCCCTAAAATGCAATTTTGAAAACGTGCAATTTTTCTAATGCAAATAAAATCCAAATAAAATTGAATAAATGATTTTAATATTTTTCCCTCCATTATTTCAGTTATTTTGGAGAATTCATATTATCTCCTCTCATATATTTTAATATGAAATACTTTTCGGAGAGAAAATAATTAAAATCAAAAATCCTCGTTTCATTATTTGCTAGAAATCAAATATGAAAACCGGGAAATCCCCAACTCTCTCTGAGGGTCCTTGAGTTGCTTAGGATTTCGAGGATTTGCGGAACGAAAATTCAATAAAATATGATATGCAAGAATGACCTATGTATAACATTCCAAATTGAAATTTTGGGATCTTACAATGATGTGGACTACCTTGTTGAAGATAACGCGGTGGATGATTTTTGCTTATCACCGGAAATGGATGGGACCCATGGAAGGATCACTTTTGAAGATAATCCCGATCAGTAATTACTGAGAAGGGAAGTCCATGGTAGGATGGCACAATGGCGGTGCAAGCTGGGAACAAGATGCAAATGTTGGGAATGATTCTAGTAACTGGGGAAAACTCAATAGTAGAGAGTGAATCCACTGTTTGAATGGTTATAGCATAATCGAAGAAACTGGGAGCACAAGGATCCGTAAGGAACAACTTCTAGATTAAGTTGCACTAAATCCTCATGGAGAAGATGGTCAAATAGCTCAATCAAGATACTACAATGATAGTTCTTCCAGCTAGGTGTGTCAGCCAGAACATCAACCTTGTCGGGACCTACATCATAGATCTTGGAGAAGTTCCAACTATCATATCTGCCTAAGATTCAGATCTGGTTGGTAACGGAATATTTCAGACAGCATGTCTGGAAAAGAAAGGTTGCAACACAAATTGACGAGATGACGTTGCGAAATTCTCGGGAATGAACTACGATAGCAAGCTCCAAAACACGAGCTGGTTCTGCTACATACATGTGAGCATGTTGTCCAAGACAAGAATGACCACATAGTAGTCTTATAATAAAACACTATTGAGTTCAGGTTAGGATCCATCATCAAGGATTTCGAAGTCTTTACGCGTGCTAGACTTCTTTTCCTTGAACAAGTCAATCAGTGGCTTGGTGTGCTAGGGAATACATATGGAGTGGAGGTAATTAATCTACCAACCCATAGAATACATTCGCACATGCATAACTGACTTGGGATGGTACCAGAGGAAACAAAAACAATCTTTTTCGAACTCACAGCGGCAACTTGCACCAAATGCACATGAACTCGAGGAAGTCACTTCTTTCATCCAAGCATAAGCTTCATGAACGGAACACGAAGACATTGCTTACAAAGTTTTCAACACTAGGTTGATGTTCAACATGAACCATGGGGGAGACAAAATGCTGCTGATGGGTTCAACAGCAACTCATCGGAATTTCCATATCACTGGACTTCCACCATCATGTGAACACGGTGAAGCATTGGTCAGACCAAAAGATGTAATGGTGTATGCTCGAGGGATCAACCACGAGTAAGACAACATTACGAACATCATTGGTTCTGTTTTGACTTGACGATAGCCCATACTCAAGTCAAAGTTTTAGCAAGGCAATAGATCCAACAACTGATCACGAGGACCAATCGATGGATATATCATCTTTCCTCAACACACACACACACACAAAAGATATCCCTTAACATGAACTAAGTCAGACAAGCTTTTATCTTCCAACTCTCCAAGTTGTTATTTTGGCTTAACCAACTAGTTCAGGGGTATCCAACACAGATTCTTGGAGAAGGGGTGATCTGGAGGAACACCAACATGATCACGAACTCACCATATCGGTCAAGGGATGACCTGGTGATACTTCCGTGAAGATATCCAAAAAATCACGAACCACCGATATGACTCTAAGCTCGGGAACAATCTTGCTTTTCAGGGCAAGGCGATATGATCAAAAGAGTGAGGGATTGACACAATCCAGACTCGTGGATTGAAGAGTGCACCAGAAATAAGGACTAGGTAGCACGATCAATCTTAGGATGATGATTTAATAATCAACACTCTAAGAATGAAAATATTGTCCATTTACTACAAAGCAACGAGTTGCTCAGAGTATTGATTTCACACATCACAATTCACTTGTCGGCATTTCGGTTACAACAACATGGGACCGAGGAATGAATAATGATGGCGAGAAGTATCACTGCGTCAAGAATTCATAAGAGGTGGTGCAATTCTCATGACATTCTTGACATAAAGATGGTAACACTCCAAGATAGAACAGAGCAAAAGCTGGATTGGCATTTTGATCTGCGAAATACAACTGCTTTGACCCAATTCCAGAGATGGATGAGGTACTGGAGTTTGTTTCTCCTAGTCATTCTGGAATAGAATGGCTTGATGGACCACAAGAATAATAGGCATCGATGAGCACAAATGCATGACATACTCTTGACTATCAACTGATACACGAGGGTCGGAATCCAACCGAAGAGGGACAATGCAAAGGAACATAGCACTTTCTGAGTTGTGGATGCATAGATTAGTATGTTGAACAAAGCTCAACTTATTTCTTCCAGATAATCCATGCAGAAAGGTAGGACTGGCAGATTCACAATGCAGAATGGAGAACTCCTTAAGAGCACTCTTGTTGTGATCTTTTGGTTCAAAGAACTTCTGCCATAAGCAGTTCATGGTATTTGGAAGAAGGAAATACCACGGACCTCGAGGACTATCACAAGGTTACTAATAACCTAAAGGAACGAGCAAACACTATCAACACGAAATAAGTAGGGTGAATCTCAGGTTCAAAACCAAGAAATAGGATGCCTACTAACTAAATGGCATCACGGGATGCTTTCGAGAATGATGGCCAGAATCATCACACTGGGACACAAACATGGCTAGATTACTAGGTAATCTTCTAAGACACCTAAGGTCATAATAATAACTCCAACATATATGTCGAGGCAATAGAATACCTCAACTTAGAAATTAGTGTGATAACCTGGCCTAAAAGAACAACAAAACCAGAGGGAAAGGATTTTGCAAATGCATCAGATGGTTTAGAAACCTGGGATGACTCGGACAGCATAACGACTGTAAATGCTCAAGGGATTTGAGACATCCTGCAAAAATGGTGGCATAACCACTCAGAAGCACAATATCAAGGTTCCGAAACCAACTATCAACACATGGAAGTAGTAGGAACGGAACTAGGGCTTGAAACCAACAATCCTACGAGTCTATGGATTAGTAACACGTCATCCTGATAGATAGATGAGAAGGCCTAGTTTCTTAACCCCGTAGAAATGAAGAGGTTGACTTAGATCAGAAGGGCATAAGGTAAAGGAGTAAAAAGAGCCTTACGTTCCCTTCCACAATCAATTCCCTTATATAACTAAAGCATTTCTAGACTCAACTTTGACCAGTTTGGCTTGGTAATCCTACAGGCAGTCAGGATCTGATACCAAAGCTGTCAGGACCCCGATCCTAAGTCACACCGATCTAGCATGTAACACTTCATATCACTTTGCGGCCTCACGCACGGTATTCCCACGGGTGCCACCTTACCTGGCCGGGGACCGTTTGCGCCTTTTGGCTCACGTATATGATAGTGTCGTTAGCATCCATATGACAGAGAACCCGGGCCGACATGACTAGTTGTGAACCCAAAGTGGCACTAACTTACAGGGACAAGCATACATGAATCAACATCGAGCATGTCGGTCAGCAGCGTGCGAATCCGGGCTGTAGCACTAGGCTAACAGGACTTCGGTGAACCGGGCTGTAGCAGGCTAGGCAGGACTCCGGATGTCACCGCGTGACATTTCCCCGAAGGGACAGACACAGGAACGAAGTGAATCACATGCTGGCCAATCAAGTGTTCCGGAGCAGTAGTGTTGGGCTAGCAGGACTCCGGTGAACCGGGCTGTAGCGGACTACTATGGCTCATGGAAGCACAAGACTACATTTCCCCATAAGAGAGGCTACCAATGATAAACAACTAGGTTGTCGGATCCCACACATACCAAGCATTTGAAATCATACACACAATATGGCATCACAACAAGACTCTACGACTCAAAGTATTTATTCATTAGGCTCCGAGGAGCCAAGCATTACAAACATGGGTCTCATGACCCCAACATACAAAGCATACAAGAAACAAGCACATGTGGAAGCTTAATATGTCTGAGTACAGAAATTTACAAATGAAAAAGTCTGAGAAGCCTCACTATCTACCAGATTCTGCCGAGGGCACAAGATCGTAGCTGAGGTAACAAGATAAACATCAAAGTCCACGTGGAACTACTAGCGAGACTGAAGTCTCTCTGCAAAACATAAATTAAGCAAACGTGAGTACAAATGTACCCAGCAAGACTTACATCAGAACTAACTACATATGCATCGGTATCAACAAAGCGGGTGGTGGAGTTTAACTGTAGCAAGCCAGCTTTGACTCAGTGGCCAACCTGAACTACGACTGCAAGCAACTCTTTGAGGTGAGCGCACACGAGTCCACATATTCACCAATCAATACACCACTATGGATGCGCTCCCTTCTCCCTATGAGAACGCCATCCATAGCACTCACGCTTATCTTGCGCATTTTAGAGTATCCACTTTCACTTTTCTATGAACTATACAGGGAACCAAGTAGTCCTTTACCGCGGACGCGGCTATTCGAATAGATGATGTTAACCCTGAAGGGGTGTACTTTTTCATACACGCTTTCACCACTTATCGTCGTTTACACGACATGTACTTGGCAAGCTTCAAGCGGAAGGCCAACGAGGGTGTCGGCCATGGCCTACCTAAACACTCAAGTCTCTAGTCCAGGTTTATCGCCTACCCAGGTTCCATCTGCAGGGAGTCCGGCCGAGATTTCCACATACGGCCCCGAACGATGTGTATAGGGTTCCGAGACACCAAACGGGCGCCTGGCATACCCGGCCACGGTGTATCTACCGCATCATAGCCCACCCCTAGGGTCAGCGCTACGCACGGCCGCCAACACATAACCTATAAACACCAGAAATTGGTTGCAACTCATGGACAGAGGACTAGGGTGGTTAAGAAGCCGAGAGGGTCAATTAAGGATCCCAATGCATGGCAGTAGCTGTTTCTTGAATCACACATACATATCTCAGTTCTTAAGGACGGCCTCAATGAAACAACCCACCATGTACTCCTACATGGCCTCTCATCGATACCTTTACCAAAACGTGTTCAACACACTTAGCTCACACACAGTAGGACATGTTCACAACTTTCCAATTCATCCTCGATGAATCAGACCTGACACAACTCTAAGCAATAGCAGGCATGACAAACAAGCATGAATGAGTAGACACATCAGGGCTCAAACAACTCCTACTCATGCTAGTGGGTTTCATCTATTTACTGTGGCGATGACAGGTCATGCAGGGAAAAGAGGTTCAACTACCGCAGCATGTAACAGTTGAATCGTTGTTGTCCTAACGAAGTAAAAGAGAGCAGGAGTGAGACAGTGGGATTGTATCAGAATGAACAAGGGGGTTTTGCTTGCCTGGCACTTTTGAAGAAAGTATAACTCTTCATCGGTGTCATCGATCACAGCGTCGGAACATACGTCTACCGAGGGGGCAATTACCGGCAAACAAGGAAGAACACAATCAATGCAATGCAACAATATGATGCATGATCATAACATGGCAATATGCTGTGTTTTGAGCTAATGCAACTAGCAACATGTTAAATGGAGTTGGTTTGAACCTTAGGTTCAAATTCAAACTCCATATGTGAGGATTTAAATGCCATTTATATGATTTGGCCTAAACAACATCCATAAGTTGGTCCAACATGCATGAGAATGGTACAGATGGATAGATTGGATTTTTCTGATCATTTTTCATATATAATTTATTTCATTTGGAGTTACGGTTTATTTGCTATGAATTTTAGAAGTTTTAACCATTTTCTGAAATAAATAAATCATTAATGATTTATTTAAAATCCCAAAAAAGCATTATTGCATTAGCCTGACATCAGAATGACATCATCAGGTCAACAGCGTCAGCCTAGGTCAAACCTGACGCTGGGACCCACTGGTCAGTGAGTAGGCTAATTAACAGAGACTGTTAGTAGTAATTTAATCCTCACTAAAAGTGTCAGTGGGGCATGGGCCACATGTCAGTGACTATGGAGGGTAGTTAGTGACCTAATTAGTTTTAGCCTAATTTGACACGTCAGCCGGCCGGGGTTAGGCCGCCGGCGACCTCAACCGACGGCGGAGGCTCGCCGGACTTGAGCTACAGGCGGCGGATGGACTCGCGGAGACCACCGGGGCGTAGCCCGTGCTCTCCCGCATCCAGAGGAGCAGGTGGGTGGCCGCATGGGCACCGGAGCTCGCCGGAACGAAGCTCGCGGTGGTGGCCGGAGTTCAGCGTTAGCGGGTTAGGTGCTACGGTGCACGGTAGGCAGAGGTGTTGGTGTCTACGAGCTTCTGGAGACGTGTTGAGCACGATGGGATGCTCGGACACGAGCAGCGCTCGCTCTAGCCACAGTGGCTTCATGAACGGCGGCGAGGAGCTCTCAGCTCCGACGTCTAATGCGGCTAGGGAACGAGGACGAGCTCGGGGAGCAGGGGGAAATACGGCGGGGCTCACATCGGGGTCGAAGCGGAGCTCAGCAGACTTGGGGAGGCGGCAGAGACGGCGAATCGGACGTCTACATCCGGCGGCCGTGGTCGGGGAAGAAGGCCACAGGCGTCGTCTTGGGTCCGTCCTAGCTTGTGTACCTCGGTGAGGAGGGAGAAGAGGTTGCAGCGGAGCCTCTGAGAGCATCGGTGAGGCGAGGCAGTGGCTGTGGCCACGGCGGTGCTTGTCGGCGGCGACGGCTGCGCGTAAGAGAAACAGAGGAGGGGAGGGAGAGCAGCGAGTGAGGGAGAGGAGAGAGGGGTCCAGAGCGGCAACGAGGGAAGGATCGGGGCCCCAGGTGGAAGCAGGAGGTGGAGCTCGGGCACACGCGTCGACACGCCTCTACCTACTGGCAAAAGTTGAAGACGGTGGGGAGTTGGGCTGGGCCTCAACCACAGTGCCGGGCCAGGTGGCTGTGCCAAGTAAGCTGGCCCAAGTGGCTTCTCTCTCTCTCTTATTTCTATTTTTTTGTTTGTTTATTTATGCAAATTTCCTTAAATTTGGTTTTCAAACCAAATCACTTTTAAAAATTCTGGAAATAGTTATGGGCACTAAATGAATTATTCCAGAGGCCCTCAACTAATTCCAAAATTGTTGGAGCATTTAAAAAATATTTATAGTATTTAAATGCCCCAATTCAAATACAATATGAGTTAATTCAAAAATCCAGAATGGCCTAGAAATATGTGCATCATTTTTGGCAGAGGTTCTAGACCAATTCAAAAATGTTGGAAATTTATGAAGGGCATTTTGGGTTCATTGAAATATTTTTATTTTGATCCTAGTTGAAATTATTATCTGCTAGGGTTTGAACAATCCTCAATTCAAATTTCAAACAAATATAGACATGATACATGGATGCTTATGCAACTAGTTGCAATCAGGTTTTAGGGTTGTGACAGCTTATCATGTCGGCTCATTTTTTCCTTCGTATATCATTAGCCCTTACTTAAGCCGACATTATTCATATGTACTATAATCATTAACCTGTAACTCCACCAATTAATTTGAACCGGCAAATTGGTTTCTTTTCAGCTTGTCCTTTTTCATCATGCCGTCAAAAGCGCCAACAGTCTACAACTGGCTCCCTTCCACAGTTACTGATGACACATTGAAAGATTTTGTCACCATCGGATATTTGCCGGAGAAGAATATTATGTCCTATCATGCTCCTGACCCGGCCGTGCTCCTGACCCGGCCGAAGAACGGCCTCGTCCCAAAGACGGTGAAGTCATCATTTTTACTGATCACATGAATCGGGGTTTTTCACCACCCGGCTCAAAGTTCTTCAGAGACGTTCTGCATTTCTTCAAGCTTCATCCACAAGATCTTGGACCCAACTCCATATCCAACATTTGCAATTTGCAAGTTCTCTATGAGGTTTATCTTCAAGAAGAACAGACCGTTGAACTCTTCAGAGAGTATTTCTATCTGAACCGCCAGAAAGAATGCACCAACAGCCCTAGCTTGGAACTTGGTGGAATTTCGATTCAGTGCCGACAGGGCGCTGTCTTTCCCTTAGTAGTCTTACCAAGCCATCCCAAGGATTGGAACCAAACTTGGTTTTGCTGCAAAGACACGTCGCCAGCTGACGAAAAACCACTATCGGGTTATCACGTGGAGCATCTTGACTCTAAGTTTGTGCTCCCTGACAAGCTGACTATTGTTGAGCGTAAGAAGCTTATCCCCTCCATCAAAAGGATTCAAGCCTTATTGGGAAACGGCCTAACCGGAGTTGATCTGGTCCGTTGTTGGATCGCATGGCGGGTCATTCCTCTAAGACGCCAGTCCAACTTGATGTATAAATATGGCAGAGGCCCAGGTGACCCTCTGCGTCATAGCTCTATACAACTAACTGAAGAGGCCATTGTTGAAATGTCAACAACCCTCGTAAACAGTAAATACGAGGACTGCAGTAAAGCTGGATTGAATCCTTTATGCAAGCTTAACCTGCCACCAGAGGTAAGTCCCCTTGACTCCCTTTTTTCTTCAATAGTTAAGTACTTGTATAACCTTTAACCTTTTATTTGCCTACAGGCCAAGTCTGACTTTTGGAAGGCAAAATACGATCATGAAGCTGCCAAGAAGGCTAGAGCCGCTGCCATAGCTGCCAAGAAGACAACCCGAAAGTCCAAGAAGAAAAGAACCGCCTCTGACATGTTCAAGCTGGATGATGTTTCTGAGTCGAAGGTAGCCCTTGACTCTCTTGACCTTCTTTTTAACAATCTTATTGACACTGACATTGCCAGGATGACACGGGGGCCAGCCAGGCAGTAGAAGAAGAGGTAACTATTTCCTCCGACTCAGCCCCTTTGCCAAGACACAAACCTCGACTGGTTACCTAGAAAGTAAGGTTCTCACACCCTTTGGCTTATTTGGATCCTCATTTTCTTTTGAAAAAGCAGCAACATGAGAGACACTGTCAGGCCCGGACCAATGACGACAATGAACTGCCCTCCGGCTTACCAAAAACTCCTCGAAAATGCCAGAATGAGGTTTCTTTCACCTTTGTCTCTTGCTTTTATCAATGAATCTATTTCCTTACTCTCTTAACTTTATTTTACTTTTGCAGGAGGTTTCTCGCTCTTCTGGCGATTCTTCACAAACTCAATTCCCGGCTTTCAAGACTGCCCCTGGGTAAGGAAAATTATCTTTCTTCTGCATCTTTAAGTCTGCATCATTATACTAACTCATGAAATCCTTCTTAGCGGTCAAGCAAAGTCCAAGAAAGCCAAGGTGGCTAAGCTGGCGGAAGACCCGAAAGACCCTGCTCCTGAACTGGCAATACCAACTCCTCCTGAACAATCCGAAGCACCAGAAGACCCTCCTATTCATGTTCAATCAGACCCTCCTGAGCCGTCAGTTGATGAGACTATTCTCAGTCCGTCTATCGCTGAGCCATCTAGCTCAGCAACCCAACTATACTGGCTCGGCACTCTGCCAAGCAAGAGGCTTTAGAAAGACAGAAGGGGCGGTTTGACGTCTCTCACTACGCTCACCTGAATGTTAGTGATGTGCTCTCTGGATACCTCAGTCATGTGCATTCCGGTCGTGACTCGGAAATTGAAATGATCAAGCAACTGCAACTAAAATATGAGGTACGTTCTCCGGCTTTCACTAGCTTACATATGCTCTGCCAGCCCCAAGTCTCTGGATTATGATGAACCTGAATGATCTGTAGACTTGTGATATAGGTTGATGCTCTGTCTTAGATTTTCCTTAAGTCCAGCATAAATTTCACGTGTAGTCCCCAAGGGCCGGCTCAATTTATCATGAATGAGCCGGTACTTGACTTCATAACTGTCTTGAATCAGTCCAAACAAATAGTGTGATCCGGCTCAACATGAAAAAACTTTCTTAATATCATGCATTAGCCCCCAAGTGCCAAGCGTTGTTACTTGTAAAACACTTGGGACTTTAAGCATAGAAGAGCCATTTTGCATTTTAAAAAATTGCTTTGGCAGACATTAGCCCCCAAGTGCCGAGTGGTGTTGCGTTGCAAAGCACTTGGGACTTTAATCATTATAACCTTTATTGAAATAAATTCTAACATACCTGTGCATGTTTGTAGACCGCCCTATAAGTGCATCTAGTGCTTCTTAGTGATTTTGGTGTATTGAAGACTTATAGGTTAAGGGACTAATGCGTTTGTAAGTGTACACAGGTCTATAAGTCTATGACGAGTTTGATATTTACAGGAAAAGTCGACCCCTAAAAATGAATATCTTTGACTGAAGATTTTGGTATTTCTGAAGACTTTCATGAACACTTTGAAAGTGAAGAAATTGGTGTGTTCGTGAAGACTTGATATTCATGCGAGGAATATGAAGCTTGAAGACTTTCGTTTTCATAGTTTTGTTTTCTCTTTCTTGAGTCATAGGAAACACCGTACTGTTAAAGGGGGTCGAGGAAATACTAAGGAAAAATTTCCATGTGATGCTCAACTCAAAATCCTACACCTACCAATCCCTTCGAGTGAAGCCATTGGAAATCTCATACAGTTCAGTCAATTTCTTCAGTGACAGAGACAAAGTTCTTCTGGTCTCTGAGGAATTTGTCCTGACTGAGGAGTTAGGAATTCGCTAGTGCGGATTGCCTACACAGTGAGGAACATGATAGCCCTGAGGATTTTGCTACTCAAAATTCTGACCGTTGCTGTGCTATGCGCCAGCTGTCCCAAAATATCTATCCACCTAACGGTCATATCATTGAAGGGCATTTATGTCTTATCATGTTGGGCTGCTCCCTAGGCTATAAATAGCCACCCCCTACAACCACTAGCTGGTTGGCTGCTCCGAGAGAAACTGACACTTGTCATTTGAGAGCAACCCATCCTCTGAGGACTTTGAGCGAAAATCATCAAGTGAGGAAAAACCAAAAACCCAAAACCCAAACACCTACAAACCCGAAGTGATTGACCATCACTGAAGAGATTGATCCTGAGTGGATCTGACGCTTGTTGCCTTTGAAGACTGTGCTTCTTCCAGACGGTTAGGCGTCATGGTCTAGAGCATCCAAGAGGAATTGTGGATCACCGAGTGACCAAGTTTGTGAAGGTTTGGAAGTCTCCTGAAGACTTACCACGAGTGATTGGACGAGGTCTGTGTGACCTTAGTTCAAGGAGAATACGGTGAGGACTGGGTGTCCTGAGCTGCGTGTTCAGGACTGGGTGTCCGGGACTGTGTGTCCTCGAGTTTAAATACTCAGCCGCTCCAACCAGACGTACAACTGAGACAGCAGTTGGAACTGGTCTACCAAATCATTGTCTTCACCAAGCTTACTAGTTCTATTTCCTCAACTCTTTCATTTCCTCATAACTGTGCTGTGTGTTTGTTCATATCTATGTTTGAAGACTTTAACCAAAGACTTTCTCAATTTCCTCAGTTCAATTTCTTCAGTCTATTTGTCTTCATCATGTGTTATCTTGTGATTGTGCTTCCTGTACTATGTGCCTGTCTTCATTTCATCATGATGACTATGCTTGTATTCTGTTATGTTTACTTTTGAGTACTTATTCCGCTGCTAGTAGTTCTTCGTTAAGGAATTTCCTCACCGGTAAATTCCTCAGTGAAGAATTTCATAAAAATCGCCTATTCACCCCCCCTCTAGTCGATATAACGCACTTTCAATTGGTATCAGAGCAAGGTACTCCCTTGTTCTGTGTGATTTTGGTTTAACCACCTGGAGTTTTAGTTATGTCGACCGCAGGTATGATCAAGGTCTCTACTGGGTGTCCTACCTTCGATGGGACGGACTACCCCTACTGGAAGAATAAGATGCGAATGCATCTTGAAGCAATTGATAATGATCTCTGGTATGTTGTGGAAAATGGTGTTCCCTCAGTCACACCTTCTCTGAATGTTGCCGATGTGAAGAGATTCAAGCAACTCGACTCTCAAGCGAAGAATATCATATGTGGCCATCTGAGCAAAGGATAGTATGGCAGAGTGAGTGCTTTGGAAACAGCGAAGCTTATCTGGGACAGGTTGTCCAAAGTGAATGAAGGAGTCTCAACTCAGCGTGACTCTCGAGTTGATGTTCTTCACAATCTCTTCAACCGCTTCAAAAGACTCGACAATGAAAATGTTCAACAAACCTTTGATCGCCTCACTGACATCTCAAATGAGCTTCAAGCACTTGGTGCCACTGACATCACCAACCATGAGGTGGTGAAGAAATTGCTGAGATCGCTTGATTCCTCATTTGACACTCTGGCATTGATGATACAAGAACGTGCTGATTACAAGTCACTTGATCCCGCTGATATTCTCGAGAGGCTAAATACTCATGAGTTGCGACTTGCTGAAAAGAGAGATCTCTATGGTTCAAGCTATGGCAGAACTGTTGGAAATATGCCCTAGAGGCAATAATAAAAGTATTATTATTATATTTATTTGTTCATGATAATTGTCTTTATTCATGCTATAACTATATTATCCGGAAATCGTAATACACGTGTGAATACATAGACCATAATATGTCCCTAGTAAGCCTCTAGTTGACTAGCTCATTGATCAACAGATAGTCATGGTTTCCTGGCTATGGACATTGGATGTCATTGATAACGGGATCACATCATTAGGAGAATGATGTGATGGACAAGACCTAATCCTAAGCATAGCACAAGATCGTGTAGTTCGTTTGCTAGAGCTTTTCCAATGTCAAGTATTAGAGCTTTTCCAATGTCAAGTATCTTTTCCTTTGACCATGAGATCGTGTAACCCCCGGATACCATAAGAGTGATTTGGGTGTATCAAACGTCACAACGTTACTGGGTGACTATAAAGGTGCACTACAGGTATTTCCGAAAGTGTCTGTTGGGTTGACACGGATCGAGACTGGGATTTGTCACTCCATATAACGGAGAGGTATCACTGGGCCCACTCGGTAATGCATCATCATTATGAGCTCAAGGTGACCAAGTGGTTGATCACGGGATCATGCATTACGGTACGAGTAAAGTGACTTGCCGGTAACGAGATTGAACAAGGTATTGGGATACCGACGATCGAGTCTCGGGCAAGTAACATACCGATTGACAAAGGGAATTGTATACGGGGTTGATTAATCCTCGACATCGTGGTTCATCCGATGAGATCATCGTGGAGCATGTGGGAGCCATCATGGGTATCCAGATCCCGCTGTTGGTTATTGACCGGAGAGTCGTCTCGGTCATGTCTGCTTGTCTCCCGAACCCGTAGGGTCTACACACTTAAGGTTCGGTGACGCTAGGGTTGTGAAGATATGTATATGCAGTAACCCGAATGTTGTTCGGAGTCCCGGATGAGATCCCGGACGTCACGAGGAGTTCCGGAATGGTCCGGAGGTAAAGAATTATATATAGGAAGTGCTGTTTCGGCCATCGGGACAAGTTTCGGGGTTATCGGTATTGTACCGGGACCACCGGAGGGGTCTCGGGGGCCCACCGGGTGGGGCCACCTGTCCCGGGGGGCCACATGGGCTGTAGGGGGTGCGCCTTGGCCTAGATGGGCCAAGGGCACCAGCCCCAAAAGCCCATGCGCCTAGGGTTCCACTTAAGGGAAGAGTCCCAAAGGTGGAAGGCACCTCTAGGTGCCTTGGGGGGGAGGGAAACCTCCCCTTGCTGCCGCCCTAGGAGATTGGATCTCCTAGGCGGCGCCCCCCCTTGGCCCTCCTATATATAGTAGGAGGAGGAGGGATTTCATACCTCAGCCTTTGGTGCTTCCTCTCTCCCTTACGTCTCTCTCTCGCAGTATAGGCGAAGCCCTGCTACTGTGACGCCCTGCATCCACCACCACGCCGTCGTGCTGCTGGATCTTCATCAACCTCTCTTCCCCCCTTGCTGGATCAAGAAAGGAGGAGACGTCATCCGCTCCGTACGTGTGTTGAACGCGGAGGTACCGTCCGTTCGGTGCTAGGATCTCGGTGATTTGAATCACGTCGTGTTCGACTACATCAACCCCGTTCTTGAACGCTTCCGCTCGCGATCTACAAAGGTATGTAGATGCATCTAATCACTCGTTGCTAGATGAACTCCTAGATGGATCTTGGTGAAACCGTAGGAAAATTTTTGTTTTCTGCAACGTTCCCCAACAACGTTCCCCAACAGTGGTATCAGAGCTAGGTCTATGCGTAGTTCTCTTGCGCGAGTAGAACACAATTTGTTGTGGGCGTAGATGTTGTCAACTTTCTTGCCGCTACTAGTCTTATCTTGCTTCAACGGTATTGTGGGATGAAGCGGCCCGGACCAACCTTACACGTATGCTTACGTGAGACCGGTTCCACCGACTAACATGCACAAGTTGCATAAGGTGGCTGGCGGGTGTCTGTCTCTCCTACTTTAGTTGGAGCAGATTCGATGAACAGGGTCCTTATGAAGGGTAAATAGAAGTTGACAAATCACGTTCTGGCTTTCACGTAGGTAAGAAAACGTTCTTGTTAGAACCCTACTTTAGCCACGTAAAATCTGCAACAACAATTAGAGGACGTCTAACTTGTTTTTGCAGCAAGTGCTTTGTGATATGATATGGCCAAAGTTGTGATGAATGATGAATGATCTATATGTGATGTATGAGATGTTCATGCTATTGTACAAGGAATCACAACTTACATGTCGATGAGTATGACGGTGACAGGATGATCATGAAGCCCCAAGATGGAGATCAAAGGAGCTATGTGATATTGGCCATATCATGTCACTATTATTATTTGATTGCATGTGATGTTTATCATGTTTTGCATCTTGTTTACTTAGAACGACAGTAGTAAATAAGATGATCCCTTACAACAATTTCAAGAAGTGTTCTCCCCTAACTGTGCACCGTTGCTACAGTTCGTCGTTTCGAAGCACCACGTGTTAATCGGGTGTGATAGATCCTTACGTTCACATACAACGGGTGTAAGACAGTTTTACACATGCAAAAACACTCAGGGTTAACTTGACGAGCCTAGCATGTACAGACATGGCCTCGGAACACAGAGACCGAAAGGTCAAACACGAGTCGTATGGAAGATACGATCAGAAGATGTTCACCGGCGATGACTAGTCCGTCTCACGTGTTAATCGGACACGGCCTAGTCGACTCGGATCGTGTAACACTTAGATGACTAGAGGGATGTCTAATCTGAGTGGGAGTTCATTAATAATTTGATTAGATGAACTTAATTATCATGAACTTAGTCTAAAATCTTTACAATATGTCTTGTAAATCAAATGGCCAACGTCGTATTCAATTTCAACGCGTTCCTAGAGAAAACCAAGCTGAAAGACGATGGCAGCAACTATACGGACAGGGTCCGGAACCTAAGGATCATCCTCATAGCTGCCAAGAAAAATTATGTCCTACAAGCACCGCTAGGTGATCCACCCGTCCCACAGAACCAAGACGCTATGAACGCTTGGCAGACACGTACTGATGACTACTCCCTCGTTCAGTGCGGCATGCTTTACAGCTTAGAGCCGGGGCTCCAAAAGCGTTTTGAGAGACATGGAGCATATGAGATGTTCGAAGAGCTAAAAATGGTTTTTCATGCTCATGCCCGGATCGAGAGATATGAAGTCTCCGATAAGTTCTTCAGCTGGAAGATGGAGGAAAATAGTTCTGTCAGTGAGCACATACTCACTATGTCTGGGTTACATAACCGCTTGACTCAGCTGGGAGTTAATCTCCCGGATGACGCGGTCATTGACAGAATCCTCCAGTCGCTTCCACCAAGCTACAAGAGCTTTGTGATGAACTTCAATATGCAGGGGATGGTAAAGACCATTCCTGAAGTATTTGCTATGCTGAAATCAGCAGAGGTAGAAGTCAAGAAGGAACATCAAGTGTTGATGATGAATAAAACCACTAAGTTCAAGAAGGGCAAGGGTAAAAAGAACTTCAAGAAGGACGGCAAGGAAGTTGCTGCGCCCGGCAAGCAAGCTGTCGGGAAGAAGTCAAAGAATGGACCCAAGCCTGAGACAGAGTGCTTTTATTGCAAAGGGAAGGGTCACTGGAAGCGGAACTGCCCCAAATACTTAGCGGACAAGAAGGCCGGCAACACCAAAGGTATATTTGATATACATGTAATTGATGTGTACCTTACCAGTGCTCGTAGTAACTCCTGGGTATTTGATACCGGTGCCGTTGCTCATATTTGTAACTCACAGCAGGAGCTGCGGAATAAACGGAGACTGGCAAAGGACGAGGTGACGATGCGCGTCGGGAATGGTTCCAAGGTCGATGTGATCGCCGTCGGCACGCTACCTCTACATTTACCTACGGGATTAGTTATAAACCTCAATAATTGTTATTTAGTGCCATGTTTGAGCATGAACATTGTATCAGGATCTCGTTTAATACGAGATGGCTACTCATTTAAATCCGAGAATAATGGTTGTTCTATTTATATGAGAGATATGTTTTATGGTCATGCTCCGATAGTCAATGGTTTATTCTTAATGAATCTCGAGCGTATTACTACACATATTCATAGTGTGAGTACCAAAAGATGTAAGGTTGATAATGATAGTCCCACATACTTGTGGCACTGCCGCCTTGGTCACATAGGTGTCAAACACATGAAGAAGCTCCATGCAGATGGACTTTTAGAGTCTCTTGATTATGAATCATTTGACACGTGCGAACCATGCCTCATGGGAAAAATGACCAAGACTCCGTTCTCAGGAACAATGGAGCGAGCAACCAACTTATTGGAAATCATACATACTGATGTGTGCGGTCCAATGAGTGTTGAGGCTCGCGGTGGCTATCGTTATGTTCTCACCCTCACTGATGACTTGAGTAGATATGGGTATGTCTACTTAATGAAACACAAGTCTGAAACCTTTGAAAAGTTCAAGGAATTTCAGAGTGAGGTTGAGAATCAACGTGACAGGGAAATCAAGTTTCTACGATCAGATCGTGGAGGATAATACTTGAGTCACGAATTTGGCACACACTTAAGAAAATATGGAATAGTTTCACAACTCACGCCGCCTGGAACACCTCAGCGTAATGGTGCGTCCGAACGTCGTAATCGCACTCTATTAGATATGGTACGATCTATGATGTCTCTTACCGATTTACCGCTATCTTTTTGGGGCTATGCTTTAGAGACTGCTGCATTCACTTTAAATAGGGCTCCGTCGAAATCCGTTGAGACGACACCGTATGAATTATGGTTTGGGAAGAAACCTAAGCTGTCGTTTCTAAAAGTTTGGGGATGCGATGCTTATGTCAGGAAACTTCAACCTAAAAAGCTCGAACCCAAGTCGAAAAAATGCGTCTTCATAGGATACCCTAAAGAAACTGTTGGGTATACCTTCTACCTCAGATCCGAAGGCAAGATCTTTATTGCCAGGAATGGATCCTTTCTAGAGAAAGAGTTTCTCTCGAAAGAAGTAAGTGGGAGGAAAGTAGAACTTGATGAAGTATTGCCTCTTGAACCGGTAAATGGCGTAACTCAAGAAAATGTTCCTGAGGTGCCTGCACCGACTAGAGAGGAAGTTATTCATGATGATCAAGATACTTCTGATCAAGCTCCTACTGAAATTCGAAGGTCCATAAGAACACGTTCCGCACCAGAGTGGTACGGCAACCCTGTCTTGGAAATCATGTTGTTAGACAACGGTGAACCTTCGAACTATGAAGAAGCGATGGCGGGACCGGATTCCGACAAATGGCTAGAAGCCATGAAATCCGAGATAGGATCCATGTATGAAAACGAAGTATGGACTTTGACTGACTTGCCCGTTGAACGGCGAGCCATAGAAAATAAATGGATCTTTAAGAAGAAGACAGACGCGGATGGTAATGTGACCATCTATAAAGCTCGTCTTGTCACTAAGGGTTATCGACAAGTTCAAGGGGTTGACTACGATGAGACTTTCTCACCGGTAGCGAAGCTAAAGTCCGTCCGAATCATGTTAGCAATTGCCGCATTCTACGATTATGAGATATGGCAAATGGACGTCAAAATGGCATTCCTTAATGGTTGCCTTAAGGAAGAATTGTATATGATGCAGCCGGAAGGTTTTGTCGATCCTAAGAATGCTGACAAGGTGTGCAAGCTCCAACGCTCGATTTATGGGTTGGTGCAAGCATCTCAGAGTTGGAACATTCGCTTTGATGAGATACTCAAAGCGTTTGGGTTTACGCAGACTTATGGAGAAGCCTGCGTTTACAAGAAAGTGAGTGGGAGCTCTGTAGCATTTCTCATACTATATGTAGATGACATACTTTTGATGGGAAGTGATATAGAACTCTTGGACAGCATCAAGGCCTACTTGAATAAAAGTTTTTCAATGAAGGACCTTGGAGAAGCTGCTTATATATTAGGCATCAAGATCTATAGAGATAGATCAAGACGCCTCATAGGTCTTTCACAAAGCACATACCTTGATAAGATTTTGAAGAAGTTCAAAATGGATCAGTCCAAGAAAGGGTTCTTGCCTGTCTTGCAAGGTGTGAGATTGAGCTCGGCTCAATGCCCGACCACGGCAAAAGATAAAGAAGAGATGAGTGTCATCCCCTATGCCTCAGCCATAGGTTCTATTATGTATGCCATGCTGTGTACCAGACCTGATGTAAACCTTGTTGTAAGTTTGGTACGAAGGTACCAAAGTAATCCCGGCAAGGAACACTGGACAGCGGTCAAGAATATCCTGAAGTACCTGAAAAGGACTAAGGAAATGTTTCTCGTTTATGGAGGTGACGAAGAGCTCGTCGTAAAAGATTACGTCGACGCTAGCTTCGACACAGATCTGGATGACTCTAAGTCACAAACCGGATACGTGTATATGTTGAATGGTGGAGCAGTGAGCTGGTGCAGCTGCAAGCAGAGCGTCGTGGCGGGATCTACATGTGAAGCGGAGTACATGGCAGCCTCGGAGGCAGCACATGAAGCAATATGGGTGAAGGAGTTCATCACCGACCTAGGAGTCATACCCAATGCGTCGGGGCCAATCAAACTCTTTTTGTGACAACACTGGGGCTATTGCACTTGCCAAGGAGCCCAGGTTTCACAAGAAGACAAGGCACATCAAGCGTCGCTTCAACTCCATTCGTGAAAATGTTCAAGATGGAGACATAGAGATTTGTAAAGTACATACGGACCTGAATATAGCAGATCCGTTGACTAAACCTCTCCCTAGGGCAAAACATGATCAACACCGGAATTCCATGGGTGTTCGATTCATCACAATGTAACTAGATTATTGACTCTAGTGCAAGTGGGAGACTGTTGGAAATATGCCCTAGAGGCAATAATAAAAGTATTACTATTATATTTCTTTGTTCATGATAATTGTCTTTATTCATGCTATAACTGTATTATCCGGAAATCGTAATACACGTGTGAATACATAGACCATAATATGTCCCTAGTAAGCCTCTAGTTGACTAGCTCGTTGATCAACAGATAGTCATGGTTTCCTGGCTATGGACATTGGATGTCATTGATAACGGGATCACATCATTAGGAGAATGATGTGATGGACAAGACCTAATCCTAAGCATAGCACAAGATCGTGTAGTTCGTTTGCTAGAGCTTTTCCAATGTCAAGTATCTTTTCCTTTGACCATGAGATCGTGTAACTCCCGGATACCGTAAGAGTGCTTTGGGTGTATCAAACGTCACAACGTAACTGGGTGACTATAAAGGTGCACTACAGGTATTTCCGAAAGTGTCTGTTGGGTTGACACGGATCGAGACTGGGATTTGTCACTCCATATAACGGAGAGGTATCACTGGGCCCACTCGGTAATGCATCATCATTATGAGCTCAAGGTGACCAAGTGGTTGATCACGGGATCATCATTACGGTACGAGTAAAGTGACTTGCCGGTAACGAGACTGAACAAGGTATTGGGATACCGACGATCGAGTCTCGGGCAAGTAACATACCGATTGACAAAGGGAATTGTATACGGGGTTGTTTAATCCTCGACATCGTGGTTCATCCGATGAGATCATCGTGGAGCATGTGGGAGCCAACATGGGTATCCAGATCCCGCTGTTGGTTATTGACCGGAGAGTCGTCCCGGTCATGTCTCCATGTCTCCCGAACCCGTAGGGTCTACACACTTAAGGTTCGGTGACGCTAGGGTTGTGAAGATATGTGTATGCAGTAACCCGAATGTTGTTCGGAGTCCCGTATGAGATCCCGGACGTCACGAGGAGTTCCGGAATGGTCCGGAGGTAAAGAATTATATATAGGAAGTGCTGTTTCGGCCATCGGGACAAGTTTCGGGGTTATCGGTATTGTATCGGGACCACCGGAGGGGTCCCGGGGGCCCACCGGGTGGGGCCACCTGTCCCGGGGGGCCACATGGGCTGTAGGGGGTGCGCCTTAGCCTAGATGGGCCAAGGGCACCAGCCCCAAAAGCCCATGCGCCTAGGGTTCCACTTAAGGGAAGAGTCCCAATGGTGGAAGGCACCTCTAGGTGCCTTGGGGGGAGGGAAACCTCCCCTTGGCTGCCGCACCTAGGAGATTGGATCTCCTAGGCTGGCGCACCAACCCCCTTGGCCCTCCTATATATAGTTGAGGAGAGGGAGGACTTCATACCTCAGTCTTTGGTGCTTCCCTCTCCCCTGTTACATCTCTCCCTCGTAGTACACGGCGAAGCCCTGCTACTGTGACGCCCTGCATCCACCACCACGCCGTCGTGCTGCTGGATCTTCATCAACCTCTCCTCCCCCCTTGCTAGATCAAGAAAGGAGGAGACGTCATCCGCTCCGTACATGTGTTGAACGCGGAGGTACCGTCCGTTCGGTGCTAGGATCTCCGGTGATTTGAATCACGTCGTGTTCGACTACATCAACCCCGTTCTTCGAACGCTTCCGCCCGCGATCTACAAAGGTATGTAGATGCATCTAATCACTCGTTGCTAGATGAACTCCTAGATGGATCTTGGTGAAACGAGTAGGAAAAATTTTGTTTTCTACAACGTTCCCCAACAAGAACACGTGCACTGAAGGCCAAGGCAGTATCTGAGTCCGAAGATGAAGACTCTGGTAGCAGCCTTGGTGATCCTGAAGAACTGAGCCATGATCTGGCTCTGCTCGTGAAGAAGTTCCAAAAGTTCTCAAGACGTGGTCGCCTTGGAAGATCCTCAAGGAGCAATGATTCCTCATCCAGTGACTACAAGAAGAGGCTCTGTCATAAATGCAAGAAACCTGGACATTTCATTCAAGATTGTCCTCAGTGGGAAAAGGAATCAAAGAAGAAGAAATACAAGGATTACAGTTCTGATGATGCGAAGAAAAAGAAGAAATCCACAAAATCCTCATCATCAAAATCCTCAAAGCCTTCATATCACAAGAAGAGCATCTCCAAGAAGGCAAGGGCATTCATTGGCAAAGAAATGGACTCTGAGGCTGAATCTGAAGAAAATGAGGAAGAGGAGTCATCTGAGGAGTCTGAATCCGGAGTGGCGAGCCTTTCTCTCGCTACTGCATTCGTCAGCAAGTGTATCTTCAACACTGAAGAAAATGACCTCACCAACAAGGCTGATGAAGGCGATGATGACTATGCTCCCACCTATTGCTTCATGGCAAAGGGTGCCAAGGTACTCAAATATACCTCCTCTGAATCAAGTGAGAATGAATCTGATGAGAACCTTAAACCTAGCTATTCTAAACTTGCTAAGATTGCTATAAAACAACAAAGGGCTTTAGAAAAGGTTCAAAACATGCTAAATAAAAGTGATGATATGTTGGGTGAAGAAATGGATCGCACTTAAACTTTGACTGAAAATCTTCAGAGACTTCAGTCCAAGCTTGACAAACTTCAAAGTCATCATAACACTCTCTTATCGGATCATGAGAAGCTTTCTTATGAATTTCTTCAAAGAAAGCAAGACCGTGAGAAGCTAAGAGTGAGTTATGAAGATCTTCAGAAGGAGCGCGATTCATTACTTGCTCAACAAATCAGCGCATCTCAGGAAGAATTTGTTCCTCCATGCTTGAAGTGCATTGAACGTGAATCTGCTAATTCTTCACCTGAATGTTCAAATGCTGCTAATGTTTCAAATTCTTCACATGCCCCTGCTATCACTAATTCCTCATCTGAGGACATTGCTAGTATCACTGATGATGCAGGGCTGGAGGAATTGTACATGACAGGCATGTACAAAAGCCTCAAAGGGCATCAGGCTCTTTGTGATGTGCTTAAAAAGCAGATCCTCAACAGGAACCCTAGGAAAGAGGGTATCGCCTTTGAGAGGAAACTCAATGTTGATGGTACATATTGGAAGCCTGAGCAGTACCCCAAAACTACATGGGTTGCTGCAAAGGGACCTCCATTTGATCCATCTAACTTATCTGGATTTGCATGTGAATCTCCTCATTCTGATGATGAGTCAATTGACTCCAACTATAAGCTATTCAAAAATCAGAATGGTGAAGTATTTGCTAGATATGTTGGCACTAACTGCAGGAACGGCTCCCCTATGAAGAAAATCTGGGTTCCCAAAAGATGCCTTGAAAATCTTCAGGTGAATGTCATCATGACGCCACCTGTGAATAATAGGAACCCCAGATCAAATTCTTCATATGGACCAAATTCCTCATATGGAGCAGAGTCCTCATATGAACATCTCGTGCTAACCCGTCTGTTTCGCGGGGAAGATCTAAGGATTATGGATATGTGCATTATTCTTCAAATCATTATGTCCATAAGTCCTCGAAGAATTTCTCTCCATACTCTTATGCTTACTCTAACCCCTCTTATGTGAGACGAAATGGACTGGCTTCTATGCCATCCTTTTCGTATGGAGCTCGCAGAATGATGAACTCTTTGCCACCCCTTCAGATGTGGGTGGTGAAGAAAAAGAACTAATCTCTTCTGCAGGGTCAGGTCTCCAGACGCACGTAATCGTCTGAAGAATTTGTTGGAGACCTGAGCATGCCTGATAGGACGCAGGCTAATCATGAAGAAATGAACTTTCATTTCTCACGTCCTCATATTGCTTTATCAGTTCTTTTACTTGATGAAATTGATCTGATGAATTGATGTCATATTCTTCACTGATGAAGTATATGAGTTTGTAAGCTGCACTAATTCATCTGCAGGATGATCAACCCAAAGCCACTGAGTGGGTCTTTGATAGTGGATGTACAAACCACATGACTAGTGACAAGAATCTATTGATGGATGCACCATTATCTCCGTCGCATCTGAAGCATATCATTTTTGCTGACAAAGGCAAAAGTCAGGTATTGGGTCTAGGTAAGGTTGCGATTACAAAGGATCGACACATGGACAAAGTCATGCTTGTTGAGTCCTTAGGATACAACCTTATGTATGTCTCAATGCTTTGTGATCTTGATATGGTTGTTGTCTTTGGCAAGTACCGTTGTGTTGTGGTTATGGAAGTTGACAATTCCAAAGTCTTCGAAGGCTTTAGGAGAGGAGATCTGTATATTATTGATTTCTCTACAGGACCACAACCAGCCATGTGCTTACTTGCAAAAGCTTCAGAAGGCTGGCTCTGGCATCGACGACTTGGTCATGCAGGCATGAGGAATTTGCACACGCTTGCGAATAAGAAGCATGTCATTGGCATCGAGAATGTCAAATTCCTCAAGGATCACCTATGCGGAGCCTATGAAGCTAGGAATATGACGAAGGCCAAGCATCCAGCAAAGACTATCATGACCACCACTCACCCGTTTGAATTGCTTCACATGGATCTCTTTGGTCCTAATCATTATTCTGCTATTTCAAATGAAGCATCTCAATATGGCTTTGTTATTGTTGATGATTATTCTCGCTATACATGGGTACACCTTGTTACTTACAAACATGAAGTGCAGGAAGTCTTCAAACGATTTTCCTCGAGGGCTTCAACCAACTTTGGTGTGAAGATCAAGCACATCAGAAGTGACAATGGCACTGAGTTCAAGAATTCTGGTCTCGATGACTATCTTGATGAACTTGGTATTACTCATGAGTTATCTGCTCCCTACACTCCTCAGCAGAATGGCGTCGTGGAGCGCAAGAACATGACTCTTGCTGAGATGGCTCGCACTATGCTTGATGAATACAAAACGCCTCGTCGTTTCTGGACTGAGGCAATTGATACTGCGTGCCACATCATCAACAGAGTATATCTTCACAAATTCTTCAAAAAGACTACCTATGAACTCCTCACTGATAAGAAACCCAATGTAAGTTATTTCAAAGTCTTCGGTGCTAAATGTTGGATTAGAGATCCTCATCACAACTCAAAATTTGCACCGAAAGCACATGAAGGTTTTATGCTTGGTTACGGAAAGGACTCGCACACCTACAGAGTCTTCAACAACGTTCTTCACAAAGTTGTTGAAACTATAGATGTGCGGTTCGATGAAACTAATGGCTCGCAAAGAGAGCACCTACCTACTATGATAGATGAACCAGCACCTGAGGAAACTATCAAGTTCAAGGCTACTGAGGATGTCATTCCTACTGAAGAATCTGCTGAAGAATTCATTCCAGAACATGAAGAACGTCGAGCTATTGCACCTGAAGAAAATGCTGAAGAAAACGCTGATCAAACTCTTCAATGACAACCAGCTCATCCTCGCATTGCAAAAGAAGTGCAAGTTGAAAATATCATCAATGACATCAAAGTGCCAAGTCCTCTCACATGCTCCAAAGCTTCACATTTGTCTAACTTTTGTGGGCAGTATGCTTTTGTCTCTATTACAGAGCCCACTAAGGTAGATGAAGCATTTCTGGAGCCTGAGTGGATTCAGGCCATGCAAGAAGAATTACATCAGTTCGAGCTCAACAATGTCTGGGAACTGGTCAAATGTCCAGATCCTCGCAAGAACAATATCATCGGCACAAAGTGGATCTACCGCAACAAGCAAGATGAAAATGGCCTTGTGGTGACGAATAAGGCACGGCTTGTAGCTCAAGGCTACACACAGGTTGAGGAATTGATTTCGATGAAACTTTTGCACCTGTTGCTAGACTTGAGGCTATTCGCATGTTACTTGCTTATGCTAACCATCATGATATCACTTTATATCAAATGGATGTGAAAAGTGCATTCCTCAATGGTAAGCTTGAGGAAGAAGTATATGTTGCTCAACCCCCATGTTTTGAAGATCCAAAGAATCCTGACAAAGTCTTCAGACTCAACAAGGCCCTCTATGGCCTCAAGCAAGCCCCACGGGCTTGGTATGATACCTTGAAGGAACTCCTCATGAAGAAAGGCTTCAAACCCGGTTCACTCGACCCTACTCTTTTCACTAAATCTTATGATGGTGAATTGTTTGTGTGCCAAATATATGTTGATGATATTATCTTTGGTTGTACTGACCAACGTTATAGTGATGAATTTGCCTATATGATGAGTGAAGAATATCAAATGTCTAGGATGGGAGAGTTGAAATTCTTCTTAGGTCTTTAAATTTTTCAACAACACAATGGCATATTCATCTCTCAGGATAAATACCTCAAGGATGTACTGAGGAAATTTGGCATGCAAGATTGCAAAGGCGTCAAAATTCCTATGCCCACAAATGGCCATCTGTGCACTGATGAAAATGGTATTGACTTCGATCATAAGGTATACCGCTCCATGATAGGTTCCTTATTGTACTTATGTGCATCTAGGCCAGATATAATGCTTAGTGTTTGCATGTGTGCCCGATTTCAAGCTACACCGAAGGAATCACACCATAAGGCTGTGAAGCATATTCTTCGATATCTAGCTCACACACCAACACTTGGATTATGGTACCCCAAGGGCTCGGTTTTTGATCTTGTTGGATATTCTGACTCTGACTATGCTGGTGATCGTGTGGATCGCAAGTCAACATCTGGTACATGTCATTTCCTCAGACGATCTTTGGTCTGTTGGTCCTCGAAGAAACAGAACTGCGTATCACTATCTACTGCTGAAGCTGAGTACATTGCCGCTGGTTCTTGTTTTGCCCAATTGCTATGGATGAAGCAAACTCTCAAGGACTACGGCGTCAACATGAAGAATGTGCCTCTCTTCTGTGACAATGAGAGTGCCATCAAGATTGCTCACAACCCAGTTCAGCACTCGAAGACAAAGCACATTCAGATTCATCATCATTTTCTTCGTGATCATGTGTTGAAGGGCGACATTTCTATTGAGCATGTGAAGACTGAAGAACAGCTAGCTGATATCTTCACAAAGCCCTTGGATGAGAAGAGATTTAGCAAGTTGTGGTGTGAGCTAAATATCCTATAATCTTCGAATGTTCTTTGAAAAGGACACTCATCCTAACACTTATGCAAAATTGATGACTTAGATGTGCAACACATGAAGAAACATTTTTCTTCAATCAATGAAGAATAACACTCTTAGTGTGAAGAAATTAACGAAGAATTTGATTCTCAGAACCCTACGATAATTGTACGGGGTGTCTGAAATCATCATTCTTATACGGTGGGTCACGCCACCACCAAAAGTTGAAATTCCTCAATTATTCATATTCTTCAACTTTGCATAGTCTTCACTAGTTCCGTCATTTTTCTTCATTGGCTATATATATATATATATATATATATATATATATATGAGTTTATGTCCTCTACAGCATTCACTTATTGCTATTTCTTCAAGTTGGTTTTCTGCTAAGTGAATGTGATCGGACCCTTCCCCTCTATGCTTTACTCAACCCAATCTGTTCACAAATTCTTCATGTGCGTTCTATTTGAAACTCGTTCAAAATCTTCATTGTGTCCTTGTCAGCTGAATAAATTGTGAACGGAACTTTAAAACCTATCTTATCTAAATTTTCAGCTTTGCCGCTCAAACCGTTCCGCATCCCACGATACACTTATCCACTAACCCACGATCTAACACGATCTCCACCTCTCACTGCGTGGGTGACACATGTCATGCGAATGAGAAGGGTCAGGGGCACGTTCGTCCAATTTCTTCAGGCGAGCAGTTTTTCACCATGGCTATAAATACCCCTCCTTCCCTTCCTCACTTCTTTTACTCCGCTCGACCTCTCTCTCCAGCTCGAGCTTCTCAAACCTTAGCGCCGCCACTACTTCATCGCCGCCGGTGAGGAAGAGCTTCACTGCATCGACCTCGTCGCCGACGTACTCACGCCGACCGCAGACATCTTCACTCTGCCGCCGCCGTAGCCGTCTTCCTCCGCCAAGTTAGGGCGTGGAAGATCTGCACAGACGAACTTCACATCTCCTCACTCCAGTTCATCGTGTTCTTCGTCTAGGGTAATTAAAAGTTACTTTTACTGCCCTCGTTGATTCGAATGATTATCTACAAAATCTTCAAAAGTGTTTTTCTTCATATCTTCACACACTGAACACCTCACAAGTCATCCGTTCTTGATTCGTTTCTCTAAGCATCATTTTTCTTTAAGATTCCTCAATTGTGTGGATCTTCGATCTATACAACTCTGGAACCTAAGACAAAGAATGCTTAGTGAAAATCTTCAAGACTCATCTGGTCAAATTCCTCAAACTTGTTCTTTTTGAAAAATCTTCTGAGAATGCATATGACCTCTCCAAATTCCTCGCAACTATACTCTGTTCACAGGTACACATGTCAGCTGCTAAATCACTAGGTTCTCATCAACTTAACTCATTTGCAGCGTTCCTCGAAGAAAAGTTGCATACTTCTTCAGAGAATTCGATTGTTCAAATTCCTCAACTGAAGAAAATGGCTGATGGTAAAAGGCCACAGAAGGGAGGAAAGAGGCCTGAGGTAAATACATCATTTGAAATCCCTGATGACATATATGCTGGGTACTGCACACCTACTGAGGAAACCAAGAATGAGCGCAAAGTGCGCAAACAGAGGATAGAGAGGAGATGGGCAAGAGAATGGAGGGAGTACAGATATGTCACTCCTAAGTACATGAAGAAATTCGCACTCAATCCTCCATGCCCAAGAGCTCCATTGGCACCTGGCCAAATAGCAGATCCCACCAGCCTCAAGCGCGGTGAGGACTATCCTGATGAATGGGCCAAGCACCAAACCAAGTTGGCTAAGCAAGCCAGAGAAGCAGTGAGGAAATTCAATGAAGACTCTGCCGCTGCTGCTGCCTCTGCTGAGGCCTCTGCTGTCAAGCCAAAGAAGGCTATGTCTAAGAAGCCTGCACGTAGGCCAAGTTCCTCAGCAATGCCCTCACGGCCAGAATCATCAAAGCCCTCACGGCCAATTCCTCATACTGCTCCTGTTCCTCCAAAGTCATCAGCTCCTCCGCTAAAGCCTTCAGCTGTTCTGACCAAATCCTCAGCACCTGTGCATCTCGCTTCATGCCAAAGGACTGCCGACATCTCCATTGCCTCAGGTGTCTCAGCTAGGTCCTCAGCTGCACCAAGTTCCTCAGCTGGCCCCTCACTGCTGAAGACAAAGGCCACTGCTGGACGAGGTCCTCGCCCAAGTCCTCAAAAGAAGCAAGTCGCTTTCCAAGTGTCGTCTGATGAAGACGAAGCTGATGATGATGAACTTGCAGAAATCATCAGAGACAGGCAAGTCAGGGCCGCTAGAGACAAAGGATCAGAAGTGCCACTGCTTTTGGATCCCAAGCTGATACTCGACTACATTGATGATTGGCACAAGGACCCCAACACTCCCTTGCCTGACTTCAAGCTGACTCCTGGCCAGAGTCACATGCTGACCCAATTCATTCAAGAAGAAAAGTGGAAATTTGAGAAGGCCAGGCAGATCAAGAAAGCGCAGTACAAGAAAGAGCGCTATCTGAAGAAAAACATTGTCTCTATGACAACTGAAGAACTTGTCACTATTCAGACTGAGATTAAGAAACTCAGTGATAACTTTGACGCATATCGCTCTGATTGGCTTGGAGCCAAGGTTCGTTTTGTGAAACTTGCGAATAACTTCACTTCCAATGTTGCAGCCCCAACGCAACAGGAAATTCCTCAGGCTGAAGCATCTGCTCAGCCTACTGAAGAAAATGCCAGCACCGCTGATGATAATCAGGCTGCTGAAGATAATGTGAGTTCCAGGGCTGATGACTGCATTCCAGTCGCTGAAGAAAATTGCCAGGGCACCCACTAGTGGTGTGCCTGAAGAAACTGAAGAACTCAGGGCAACTGCATCAGTTGTGCCTGAAGAAAGTCAACTAGATTCCTCAGCTGCTCCTGCACCAACTTCAACTCCAATCCTTCCATCTGCATCAGATGTGAAGAAGACCAAGGTTGCAGAGCGTGCTGCAGTGAAGAAAAGGAGAACATCAGCTGCTTCAGATTCTTCAGCTCCGAAGAAAATGAAGCCTATGACAAGTTCGTTTGCAAATCCGATTGATGTTGTTCCCATCTCAACCAAGCCATCAAAGGACCTTGTTCCTTTTGATGAAGAATATGTGATACCTAGCGGATCGGATGAAGAAACTCCTTCTGCTGCTTCGTCTGAACCATTGGATGAAGAAATTGAAGTGGATGCAATCCCTTCAACACCTATCATCTCCTCGCCTATGCCTCAGTTCACAGCTGAAGAGGCTGGCGTTGAAGAAATGGAAGATGAAGATGTGGACATTGGCTGCTCCACACCCGTAATCAGTGATGAATTGTGGGAAAGTCAGCATCCAAACTCTCCAATGTTCACCCCTCTACAGCAAATTCCTTAGTCCCCCACACAAACTGTTCACATGGGCTCTGAAGAAACTCATCCCACTACATCTGTCCATGAGGAAAATCCAGCCACTAGCGCTGAAGAAACTGCTGCTGCTGAACAACCAACGACGCAAACTGCCACTGAGGAGGAACCAGAAATTCCTCAGCCTGAAGAACCTACGATTGAGATTCCTGAGGTCGTGATGCAACTCACTGACACTCCTCTGCCGAAGCCAAAGGATCCTTTCTCACGCAAGCAAAAGTTCAAGGCTGATGATTTCTTCGGCGAGCACGTATTCTTCGAAGATTACAACCCATATGACTCTGCTCGCATTAGGAAGAGGCGTTTCTGGACTGCCATTCAAGCAAATTTCTATTCCTCAGTGTTGTTCAACAAGGAGAAAATCTTCTACCATGAGCATATTCCTCATGTGGATATGGAATCTCTACCGTGCTTCGCACCAGTCCTCAGTGTTCTTCACGACGCTGGACTGCTCAACTTTTGCTCTGACATCTGCGATTGGAATGAAGAACTGATTCTTCAATTCTATGCAACGCTGCACATCACCGGAGATGCTGAAGATGTGAATTCATGGGTGCTGGACTGGATGTCTGAAAACACTCACTACACTGCACCAGCCTCTGAATTGCTTCGTGCTCTACCACTCAGTCCTCCCCTTGAAGAAGCTCGCTGCATCTACAGTGAACCTGAGCTCACACATCATTACATGCAGGTGCTGATGAAGCCTTTGAAACCAGGTCAGGCACCACGAACCAAATTCCTCGTGAAGGAATTGTTGTACGTGCCCCGAACTATCTATCATATTCTTACGAGGACAATTAGTCCCATCAAAGGCCACGACTCATCTGATGAGGAAATTGTTGGCATCATGAAGAATCTGGTATTCAACATCGT